>NC_031967.2:57541367-57688867 GCF_001858045.2 Oreochromis niloticus
GGACTCCTGAACCGCAGTCCGATACGACCAAAGGACCAGGGGCAGATGTCGGTCCCAATCCCGCTGGTGGCGGCTGGTGAGAATGGCGAGCTGGGTAGCCAGTGTACGGTTAAAACGCTCAACCAAGCCGTCGCTTTGCGGGTGGAGCGGTGTGGTTCTTGTCTTCTCCACCCCCAGCCGCTGGCAAATCTCCCCGAAGACCTTCAATTCGAAGTTGCGCCCCTGGTCACTGTGGAGCTCAGCCAGGACCCCAAAACGGGCGAACATCTCCTCCACCAGCCTCTCTGCCTTCGTCCTCGCACTCTGGTCCGGCACCACGTAGGCCTCCGGCCACTTTGTGAAATAGTCCATCGCCACCAGCACGTACCGGTTGTCAGTGGGAGCCACCCCCCTCCGCTGGCTGTGGCCTGAGCAGTAGCCACCCCAGCGCCTCCTGGGCCCGCTCCTCCTGTCGCAGACAGTAGCAGCACTCGACGGCCATGCAGGGCCGTCTGGAGAGGACATCAGCGTTGCCATGCTGCCGACCTGCCCGATGCTGGATCTCGAAGTCGTAGCCCTGAAGGACCTTCAGCCAGCGGGCCACCTGACCTTCTGGGTGTTTGAAGTTCAGGAGCCAGGTCAGGGATGCATGGTCAGTGCGCAGGAGGAACCGGCAACCGTGCAGGTATGGCCGGAAGTGCCGCACCGCTAGCACTACGGCCAGCAGCTCCCGCCGGGTCACGCAGTAGTTCCTCTCAGCTCGCCCCAGAGCATGGCTGAAGTATGCCACCACTCGTTCTCCGGCCTCGCCCTGCTGGGAAAGGACCGCCCTGACTCCTACATTGCTAGCGTCAGTGTCCACAATGAAAGGTTGCCGGGCGTCGGGATAGGCCAGAACTCGGGCTCTGGTGAGGGCCTCCTTCAGCTGTGCAAAAGCCACAGCGCAGGCATCACCCCAGCCAAACGGCTGGCCCTTGTCAGTCAGGCGGTGGAGGGGACTGGCTATCGTTGCGAACCCCTTGATGAACCGACGGTAGTAGGAGGCTAGACCCAGGAAGCTCCGCAATTCTTTGACGTTCGAGGGAGTTGGCCAGTCCCAGACCGCAGCCACCTTTGAAGAATCGGTGGCGATACCTTGAGCGCTGATCACATGGCCCAAGAACATAGTCTCTCTCACCAACAGCCGGCACTTCACAGGGTTGAGCCGCAGCCCAGCTCGACGGATGGCGCTGAAGACCTCGCTCAGGTGAGACGGCGCACTGTCGAAGTCGCCACCGTGCACCAACAGGTCATCCAGGTACACAACACAGCGGCTACGAGGGATGTTCACGAGCACCCTCTCCATCAGCCTCTCAAACGTCGCTGGCGCATTGTAGAGCCCAAATGGCATGACCCTGAACTGCCACAGCCCCTGTCCAATGGTGAATGCAGTCTTAGGCCTTGCTTCAGGGGCTAGCTCCACCTTCCAGTAGCCGCTGCGTAGGTCGAGGGAGCTGAACCAGCTGGAGCCGGTAACGTAATCCAGGGCCTCGTCGATCCGTGGAAGCGGGTACGAGTCCTTCTTGGTGACTGCATTGAGATGGCGAAAATCCACGCAGAACCTCGGGCTGCCATCCTTCTTCCCCACCAGGACCACGGGTGCCGCCCATGGGCTGTTGGACGGCTCGATCACCCCAGCCGCAGCCATCTCACGGATCTTTTCCTCTGCCACCTGCCGTTTGGAGAGGGGCAGCCGGCGTGGGCACAGACGGATGGGTTGAGCAGAGCCGGTGTCGATGGTGTGCTGGACCAGCCCCGTCTGCCTGCAGTCTTTGTCACTGGCGGTAAAGATGTCCACATTCTCATCCAGGAGGCACCTCAACCGCTGGCGCTGGTCTACGTTGAGACCTACGCTGCTGCGCTGCCACAGGTCACCAACAGCCTCGGTTGTCTCGGTCGAGGGAGATTTGTCGGGCTGAGAGGCCGGGGCTGAGGTGAGTAGAGATGACCCGGAGCCACCGGCACCCGAAATCTGCTGAGCGGCAGCCGCCCAACGCCTGTTTCGTCTGGCTCGGGTTCCCTCCGCTCCCTGCTTTTGACCGCACTGGAGGGCCAGAGTCTCTGTGCCAAGAGTGATAGCCCGCTTTGCGGTGTCGACGGAGGCCCCCCAGCGGGTCAGCAGATCAAGGCCGATGATGCACTGATCTTGAATGTCAGCAAGCCAGAAGTCGTGCACCAGCTCCAGATCCTTCACTCGGACTCGCAACGGTTCTTCCCCCGCATATCAGCCCTCTCACCCGTCACCGTCATCAGCTGGGTGTCGGTGGGCGACCAACCCTTCACCATTGGCCCGGACGTTCCAGGGAGCACGCCAAGTCGTATCAGGGAAATGGTGGACCCCGTGTCCACCAGGGCCTGGCATGGCAGGTCCTCAACACAGCAGCTCAGGTAGAGTCCCTTGAGGTGCCCAACTTGGCCCACCACCGTGCATCGTCCTTGGAGGGGGGCAGGAAGCTGGAGCGGTGGTCCCCTTACTACACTGCTCCCTCCCCGTTTCCCTGAGGCTGCGTAGTCCTGGTCTTCGGGCAGGTGCTGGGCAGTCATGCGCCACGTGGCCAGGCTCATCGCACCGGTAGCAGCGGTCGGTCGGTCGACGGAGACGCCTCCGGGGCACCGAGGGTTGCAGCTGGCATATCTCCGTGACGTCCCCTCCCCGTCGCAGTCGGCGACTCTGATTTGGGGGCAGTTTGGGGGGGGGCACCTGCTGGTTAGGTTGCGAGGTGAACACCAGCTCGGCCCTCTCAGCCTCAAGGAGCGCCTCACGGAGAGTTTGAGGCATGGCCAGGCGGACGTGTTGACGTAGTCGCTCTGGAAAAAGTCCTCGCAGAAAAGCATGCAGGCTAAGCTCCTCACGGGCTGCTGCTGGGAACTCCGGGTAGCCACGACGAGCATGCAGCAACACGTCCGCTGCAAAGGTGCCCAGGCTCTCCCCCAGCCGACGGCTCCGGTTGGTCAGCTGCTCTCTGCTCTGATCAGTGGAGTGCCACTGCCCGAATCGCCTCTCGAGTGCTATAGTGAGGGTCTGGAGCTCATGCTGCTCTGACGGGGCTAGGTCAAGGAGTACCTGCAGTGTAGCGAGCAGTGATGCCTGCAACGCCAGCTAAGGTACCGAAATACAACGGGCTAACCCCGCTAGAGCCCTACTTCTCACAAGTACGGCTAGCCGCGAGGCATAATGGCTGGAGCGACGAAGAGGCTGCTACACACCTAGCGCTAGCATTGGAAGGAGATGCACTGCAGGTACTCCTTGACCTAGCCCCGTCAGAGCAGCATGAGCTCCAGGCCCTCACCATAGCACTCGAGAGGCGATTTGGGCAGCGGCACTCCACTGATCAGAGCAGGGAGCAGCTGACCAACCGGAGCCGTAGGCCGGGGGAGAGCCTGGGCACCTTTGCAGCGGATATGTTGCTGTATGCTCGTCGTGGCTACCCAGAGTTCCCAGCAGCAGCCCGTGAGGAGCTTAGCCTGCATGCTTTCCTGCGAGGACTTTTCCCAGAGCGACTACGCCAACACATCCGCCTGGCCATGCCTCAGACTCTCCGTGAGGCTCTCCGTGAGGCTCTCCGTGACGCGCTCCTTGAGGCTGAAAGGGCCGAGCTTGTGCTCACCTCGCGACCTGACCAGCAGTTGCGCCTCACAAACTACCCTCAAATCAGAGCCGCAGACTGTGACAGTGAGGGGGAGGTCGCAGGAATATGCCAGCCGCAGCCCACGGTGCCCTGGAGGCGTCCCCGTCGATCGACCGACCGCTGCTACCGGTGCGATGAGCCTGGCCACGTGGCGCGCGACTGCCTGGCGCCCGCCCCAAAGGCCAGAACTATGTGGCCTCAAGGGGATGAGAGGGGGAGCGGTACAGCGAGGGGACCACCGCTCCAGCTTCCTGCCCCCCTCCAAGAACAATGCACGGTGGCGGGGCTAGTCGGGCTCCCCAAGGGACTCTACCTGAGCTGCTGTGTTGAGGACCAGCCCTGCCAGGCCCTGGTGGACACGGGGTCCACCATTTCCCTAATACGACCTGGTGTGTTTCCGGGAACATCCGGGCCGCTTGTGATGGGTTGGTCGCCCATCAACAGCCAGCTGATGACAGTGACGGGGGAGAGAACTGACATGCGGGGGAAGAAACCGTTGCGGATCCGAGTGAAGGATTTGGAGCTGGTGCACGACTTCTGGCTTGCTGACATCCAAGATCAGTGCATCATCGGCCTTGATCTGCTGACCCGCTGGGAGGCCTGCGTCGACACTGCGAAGCTGGCTATCACTCTTGGTACAGAGACTCTGGCCCTCCAGCGCGGTCTAAAGCAGGGAACCAGAGACTGCAGGCAGACGCGGCTGGTTCAGCACACCATCGACACCGGCTCTGCTCAACCCATCTGTCTGAGCCCACGCCAGCTGCCCCTCTCGAAACGGCAGGGAGAGCGGGCTCAGGAGGCACGGGGCGTGGCTACTGCTCGGGCCACAGCCGGCGGAGGGGGATGGCTCTCGTTGACCATGCAGCAGCTGAGGCAGGAGCAGGAGGCTGATGCGACGTTGGTTCAGGTGGGGGCCTGGCTAAAGGTAGCACGACGCCCAGGCTGGACAGGGGTGTCAGGACAGGGGCCCGAAGTGAAGGCCTACTACTCCCAGTACAACAATCTGGAGACCCACGGCGGCCTCCTGTACTGGAGATGGCGGGCCCTCGGACAGGGCAAGGATCTCCTGCGGCTGTTGTTGCCCCGGTCGCTGCGGTCGCAGGTGCTCGAGCTTGTCCACGGCTCAGTGGGGGCCAGCCACTATGGAAATGCTAAAACTCTCCGCCGTCTCAGGGGACAGTTCTACTGGCCTGGTTGTCGACGGGATGTGGAACTTCATCTGCACTGCTGTGACACCTGTACGGCACGGAAGGGCCCCACTCAACGCTCCACTGCCCCCCTACAGCGGCATCGGGTGGGGGCCCCGATGGAGAGAGTGGGAGGAGACGTCCTAGGGCCTTTCCCCGTCCCCGAGGCAAGGAACCGGCGCGTGTCGGTGGCCGGGGACTGCTCCAGGAGGCTGAGGGAGCGGCCGCGAGTGGTTCGTGAATACACCCGCCAGGCCCAGGTCAGCGTCGCAGTACGACAGAAAAGAGCCTGCGACACCAGGTGCCGAGGGGGAGCTTTCGTGCCTGGCGACAAGGTTTGGGTGTACTGCCCGGTTCGCAAGAGAGGGGTGTCCCCCAGGCTGTGCAGTCACTGGCAAGGGCTGACGGAAGTCGTGGAGCGGCTAACAGAAGTGGTGTACCAGATCCGCATGCCGGGCCTGTGGCGGTGTTGCACCTGGACAGGCTCTCACCGTACCGCCCGCCCGCTCCAGCAGTCGCCGGGGCAGGGGATGCTGGTGGCATCCCAGGTTCTCATCCGAGTGACTCTTCCCCTGCTGGTCGAGATCGGCCTGCGCGTCGAAGGAAGACACGTGGACATTTGCAGGACTTTGTGTTGGGTTATGGGGTTGTTGGGGACGACTGACCCCTTAGGTGGGGGCTATGTAGCGGGCCAGGGCTGTTCGGGGTTTTGTTATTGACAGTTATGTTCTGTTGTCATGGTTACAGGTGACGCTCTCTCTGCGACTGTGTGTTTCCGGGTGAGAGAGCGCCATTTTGTGTTGTTGTTGTTGTTGTTGCTGCGCCGAGCGGTGGTGTTAGCGTTGTATGCTCGTCTGCTTATGCTAATAAACGGCTGTGCTCCCTGGCTAGCTCACGGGAAGCAAGACCAAACGATACCTCTGTCTCCTCCTTGTCTGAGCTCGCCACAATATGAATGCTTGTGTTTCTACGTGTGTGTTTCCGGACGTCGGCAACGCAGTGCAGAGTTTCCAGGATCCAGCTCCATGTCCATGAACAGTGACAACTCTAGAAATTATCCTCCACTCTTCAGTCATGAACCTGTACCCTCAGGCACAACGTAAGAGTTTGCTTCTGCAGTAAACTGAACTGAGGACAATTTTGGATTTTACAGTCTTTCATATTATTTTAAAGGGGTTTGTGGAGGTGGAGTCACTGGGAGCAGGTTACGTTTGAAATTACAGATCAGTATATATAAAATGACTGCTTTTGGAAGATGTGATGCTCCCGAAATTAAAGACACCATTCTCTACAGATCAAGGCTTACTTCTGTCCTCCATGTTCTGTCCCCCATATTTTCAGAATAGGTTAAATTTTATTAACATATCAGCTTGTTTCAAGTCATTCTGAATAAAACTCTTAACCATCTCACAGCTTCACCTAAGTTTCTTTCTTTGTTTGTTTTCCCACACTTCTACTCACACAGCAGCTGTGTTGCTCTTAGTCTTAGTCTGTTTTGCCTTTTTTTCTTTTTTTGTCCTTGAAATTTAGTAATTTTTTCTTCCCTTGTAAAATAACTGCTTTCATAGAGTACACTTATATAGCAAGCCATCACCGTTTATGTGAACATGCTGGTAGCTAGAATGAAAAATGGTGCCAGTACAGTAGTTTTGAGAACATCCAGTGCTTCGCCCCTTTAAAATTGACACTAAGAGAGAAACTTCTTAATGGCCAACAGAAGGAATATGCACATCAACAATGGTGTCTTCATTCCTTGTTTTTATTTCCAGACGCCAGCAATGGAATGGAGAGTTTCCAGGATCCAGCTCCATGTCCATGAAGAGTGACAGCTCTAGAAATTATCCTCCACTCTTCAGTCATGAACCTGGAACCTCAGGCACAACGTAAGAGACTACTTCTGCAGTAAACTGAACTGAAGATGATTTCAGATTTTATAGTCTTTAATATTTATTTTACATGGTGTCAGCTCTCTCTTTGAGTATTACTTCCTGTTCCAATTACAATGCATAGTGGTATTTTTCTGCAGGTAATTTGTGTAGCAATTTAAATTTAAAAAAATGTATAGATAATGGCTTATTTCCTAAGACAATCTTCAAGTGTTTTTTTCCAAAACACACTTTCTGTAACAGTATTCACTGACTATGTCTTTTGGTGTTGAGTAATATAGCTTAGTTTGTAGCCGACTTCACAGTATGGTCTCTTCACCAGTCCCTCCTGTACTTTCCTGCCCAGTCTTTCAGATGTTTTGTTACTCCCCATTTGTTAATAAAGATTCTTCCACTAAATGTAATAAATGTAAATGAAAACTAAATATACAATTTTTTAAAGATCTATGTAAAATGATCCGTGATTTGGGGAAGAAAAGGCTAAAATTTATACTACCTTGTTTCTAGTCTTTGTTTTTGCAAATTTCAACCAGCTCACATATTCATATAAAGTTGTTTTTTTCAGCTCAATTTCCACTGACACAGCAATTGTGTTGCTGTCATTCTGCATTATGTTTCAACCTCCTAATATTTTTCCTATGACTTTTTGTAGTTTTATCTTCCTTCATACTCCATTCCCTACACCACACCTTTGATGTGAATGAGTTTGTAACATCGACTGAAGAACCCTGATTTAGCATAGCAAGCTGGTTAACCAGCTTTGCATGAGTACTTATTGTGCTTACCAATGTAAGGATTAGCGAATGCAGGCGAGGAAATATATCTTCAATATACAATAGAATAAAACTATACAGAAATCAAAACTCATGAAAATCAACTAAAGATTCAAAAGTGATTTAAAAAATACTAAAATACTATTTGTCCTGAACTGAGCTGGTGGTCAGATCTCAACCACAAAGATTTATTTTTTGCCATTTTTTTACTGATTAATTTCACATTTGCCTCAACATTTATATTATTTCTGCATTTGGCAAAAAAAAGTGATTTCCACAATAAACTACAACAAACTAATCTTTCTTCTGGAGTTCAAAGATGAGAAGAAATTAAACATACTTAGGGAAACAGACTAGGTGTACAGTGAGAGAAACCTACAGTGAGAGACATAAAGATTATTCTGGAAGCCAGTGCCACTAATAAACTTAGATATTTCTTTACTTTACTGCTTTTATTCGGTCAGAATAAATGGTTCTTGGTGTCCACAGAGAGAGAAAGAGGGCAGAGTTGCTGCCCTACTGTGCTTCGTGTCATGAAGTCCTGAAGGAGTCATCAAGAAACTCCTCATGTCCCCACTGTGGAGAAAGATCCAGAATCAGAGGTAATCTGCAGACAGCCAGTCAGAGAAGCTGTGTACAAAGAAAGACCTGACATCTTTCTGCTAATGAATTCATTTTTGGAAAACTGGACTTCCTATTGTTTTGCTAAGACGAACAGTTTTCTTGCTCTTTATTTTTCTTGTTTTTCTCACTGTCAACAGATCTGCGTCTGCAGAAAGTTTCTGATGCACTAAAGGTCACTCTGAGGAGAAGATGTGAACGTGTAACTGAAGGACCTGAAAAATCAGGAAGTGGAACCCTCCTCCACAGGATCTACACTGAGCTCTATATCATAGAGGGACAGAATAAAGAATTTTGCTTCCAACATGAGGTGTGGCAGGTGGAGAGCACCTGTAAGAAGATCCCCTGTGAAACACCAATCAGCTGCCAGGACATATTTAAAACCTTACCTGACAAACAGAGACCCATCAGAGTGGTTCTGACATATGGTGTTGCTGGCATTGGAAAAACCTTCTTGGTGCAGAAGTTCACTCTGGACTGGGCAGAGGGCTTAGAAAACCAACACATCAGTGCGGTGGTTCTGCTTTCATTCAGGGAGCTGAACTTGGTCAGAGATGAGCAGTACAGTCTCCTGGAGCTGATCCATGTTTTCTATCCAACATTACAGAGCGTCACAGCAGAGCAGCTCACTGTGTGTAATCTTTTGTTCATCTTTGACGGCCTGGATGAAAGCAGATTTATGTTGGATTTCACCAACAGGAAGCTGCTGTCTGATGTCACACAGAAGTCAACCATCAGTGAGCTGCTGACAAATCTCATTGAGGGGAATCTGCTTCCCTCTGCTCTCATCTGGATAACTTCCCGACCCGCAGCAGCCAGTCAGATTCCTCCTGCATGTGTTGACAGGATGACAGAAGTACGAGGCTTCACTGACGCTCAGAAGGAGGAGTACTTCAGGAGGAGATTCAGAAATAAAGAGCTGTCAAGCAGAATCATCTCCCACTTGAAGACATCCAGGAGCCTTTACATTATGTGTGGAATCCCAGTTTACTGCTGGATCACTGCTGCAGTTGTGGAGCACATGTTGACTACAGAGCAGAGAGCAGAGCTGCCCAAGACCCTGACTGACATGTACTCACACTTCCTGCTGGTTCAGATAAAGAAAAAGCACAAGTACCACGAGGGACAAGAGATGAATCAGCAAGAGTTCACCAGAGCTGACAGGGAAGTTCTTCTGAAGCTGGGGAGGCTAGCATTTGAACATCTGCAGAAAAAGAACATCCTGTTCTACCAAGAAGACTTGGAGCAGTGTGGTCTGGATGTCACAGAGGCCTCGGTGTACTCAGGAGTTTGTACAGAGATCTTCAAAAGAGAGTCTGTGATCTTCCAGAAACCAGTTTACTGCTTTGTTCATCTGAGTGTTCAGGAGTTTCTGGCTGCAGTCTACATGTTCCACTGTTACACCAACAGGAAGAGAGAGGTGCTGCAGGACTTCCTGAATGAGGACATTTCATCTCTGGAAGATTTTCTGATAGGAGCCATGGAGAAATTCTTCCTAATAGAGAATGGCCACCTGGAACTGTTTGTTCGCTTCCTTCACGGCCTCTCCTTGAAGTCCAACCAGAGACTCTTAGGAGGTTTGCTGGGTCAGACAGAGAGCAGTCCCGAGATTATCCAGAGAGTCATCAACAACCTGAAGGAGATTAAAACTCATGACAAGTGTCCTAACAGAACTATCAACATTTTCCACTGTCTGATAGAGATGGATGATCTCTCAGTACATCAGGAGATCCAGGACTTCCTAAAGTCACAGAACAAATCAAAGAAGGAACTATCTGGAATTCAGTGCTCGGGACTGGCATATATGTTTCTCATGTCAGATGTTTTGGATGAGTTGGACCTGGTGAACTACAACACATCACAGGAGGGACGACAAAGGCTGATTGCAGCTGTGAAGAACTGCAGAAAGGCTCGGTGAGTCCAGATGTGATTAACATTATAAATCACTGTACATTAGTGGGTTAGTTCTTAAATTATTCTGACTAAAACCTACTTGTTATTCTTATTACACTGTTCCAGTGATCCATTAGAGACATGAGATATCAGTTGCGGGGTGGTACAGAATAAGTGTGACATCTGACTGTTTTGTAAATACTTGTACAAAAACAAAGAAACAAACAAATAAACACTTAAAGAATTGCCTGAATTTTAATATAAATATTTATATATACTTTCTTTCCTTTCTAAATTTGCACATAGGTTTTTGAACTTCATGATTTATTTTTGCATTTCAAGGTCTAGAAATAGTTCAATAAACATGTTTCTAGTTTTCACCATTAAAAAAATTACTTTTTAACCTCACAGATTTTTTGTTTTTTGTTTGGGATTTTAGGTCCAATATATTAACACTGTATTTCAAAATGGAAAAATTAAAAAAAACTGACTGTAAGGTCAGACATCTGAGGTTGTGTTGAAAAAAACTGAGTCCACTTAAAGTAAGCTAAATCCTTTTTAAGGTAATAAAAAGGAAAAATCAAAAGTAGTCAGAAACATCCAGTTAAACCTTGACCACAGAAGGTTGAGGAGTTGGTGCTAGATCACACTACGCTGGATGACCACGTGGAAGCCTGACTGGAACCCTTTGTCTGCACATTAAATCAAAATTAAAAAAAAAAAAAAAATTGTGGGTCTGACGGAGACTGACGTAATTAATTTTTTGTGTCAAACAAACACATCAGTGGAAACACTGATGTGAAGAGAAAGTGTCCAGTTGTTTTTCGACAAGTGCATGAAGTAAACATAATGTGACTTCTTCATAATAACATATTTTCTAACACATATGTCAACACAGACTTCATGATGTTTGGCTCTCAGAGAACCACTGTAAAACTCTTACCTCAGCTCTGATGTCCAACCCCTCCCATCTGAGAGAGCTGCACCTGAGTTCAATCAACCTGGAGGATTCAGCAGAGACACTGTTTGCTAGTCTGGGGCAACCAAACTGCAGACTGGAGACACTCAGGTCAGTTAACTGAATCTGTTGTTATTTCTAAAGGTCTCTCAATAGTTGAAACTAGTGATGGGTAGATGAGGCCTCGTGAAGCGTTTCAGCATATTCCCCAAACTGCATCGATACTGTGTCGACACAGTGTTGCTGTTTTGCTCCATACTGACACCTGCTGGACCTTAAATATCATTGCAGGGAACTTACTTGAGACTCACAACAGACACTGATTCAATGACCTAGTCATACTTGTATACACTGTAAGGTATTGTACTTTCCATGGAATCATTTTATATCTTTTATATTGCAAATATTGTAGACATCTATAAAATATATTGTGAATGACATTAAGTGAAAATTAAAATGAAAGTATTGTGAATGTAATATTACCCATTTGACTCAGAGTTTATTATAAAATTCTATTCAGAAAAATAAGTTTATCCAATGTTTTTGCATTCAGTCTATTGCGTTTTTTTTTTTTTTTTTACACCATTTCCCCAGCTTTGGAAAACTCACAGGCACAGATGAAGCTGGGGTACACAAAAACTGTAAAGTCAGGTGGAAAAAGTTCAGATAAGATGTCTTCCTCATCCCCCAGTACGTTAAAGGATCCTCTGATCTTGGAATGTTTCTCTCCGACACTCTCCACAATACTAAGGGGTTGGCAGTCCTTTATAATAAAATTCAGGCCTGCCTGGTCCAGAACAGTCTTCCTAGATGCTTGATTTGAAAATAATAAAACACATATTAATAAAAAAAAATGATGATAAAGCCATTCAGTGTCTATATAGGCCTACCAGTGTTCATTCTCGGTGTGTTTGTCTCCTCATTTTCATGTTTGGCTCTGTAATGCCTAAACACTGAGGAGGTGCTTTTGTTTGTGTAAGAAACGCAGAGCAGATGCGACATTTAACCTGCATAAAATGAAATAAATAATTTACACTGCAAGTCACATTGCTGTTTTTCCTGTTCTGATAGATTACACTGAAACAAAGACAGACAAACAGTTACCTTGCAGTGAAAAGATCAAAATGATCCCACACAGCAGAAACATTTCTTTTTCTTTCGGGCTCCGTTTTGTTTTTGGAGAGATGTGTATTTTTTTAATTTTTTTTTTTTATCTTTGCGAGAGTAATTTTGTGTGTTTTTTGGTGGCGACTCGTTCCGTTGGCAGACACGGATGCGGTACCTTTTAAACACAGTTTGGCGCGTTGGCAATGAGCGATACAGCAGCTGTATCGATCACGTGACTTTTTCTTAAAGCGACGCACGCACCGATACAGGCATCGCTAGGTGAGCTTGATACAAGCGTCGGTGCATCAGTGTTGCTGGACCCATCACTAGTTGTAACTACAAAGTTCAAACTATAACCCTACCTATAAACTATAAAAGCATTTATAATAATGGAAAATCCTACACTAATAATCTTCACCTCAACATTGCACCTGTAAGTAACCTGGGTCAGCTCTAGTCTGGCGTCCTAAGTTGGAAAACTGGAAATATGAAGGGGACAATGTGGGTGAGACAAAGACCAGAATTTAGAGCAGCCAACTAATAGCCTGCAGGTTGCTGGTTGGTTTGAGACTCTTTTCAGATGCTGACATTTTTTAAGATGAGTTGAGGAGAAGTGTGCTTTTAAGCACAGTAGGGCTAACCAGCATGGATACTAAGTAAAGAAAATCCCAGGGTCAATGAAGTGATAAAGTTGCGCAAACCTTGCACTTGTTGAAGAACTCAAATTTGGATGCTTCATTCAATCCACTTTCAGAATCAGATTGATGAAGTGAACATTAAAATATATCTGTGATATCAATGTTCTTAAAGCAGTTATTCTCCATGACATTTTAGGCTGTGCAAACTGTATGTTTTGTTATTATTTATTATTTGTGCTAAAAAAAAAAAAATTATCACAATGGGAAAAAACATAATTTAAAACCAGTATGGAGAACTTTTTTGTGTGTACTTTTTCTTTTTATCTATTTACCATTTTTATGTTCTAGGAGTCTTGAAATGATTGTGAATCTTGTCAAAAAATGCTGTCAGTGGCTGGCAATTCTCTAGTTTAAACACTATGGATTGGTTATTTATAATCAGTCTAGAGAGGTGATTGTGCTGCTGAATGTTGCAAGTTGTTGCACTTAGCGTTAATCTATTTGCAAAAGTCTGTAACTTTATTAGATGCTTACTTGATTATTGTAAGCTTATGTAATGAGTCTCTTGAAGCATTTGGTCCATCTGCAGACCAAATGCTTCTACTTGTCAGATTAAAACACAAAGGAGATCGGGCTTTTGTTGTGACTGCTCCGAAACTGTGGAATAAACTGCCTTTACATATCAGAACCTCTCCAACACGGATACTTTTAAAACACGTCTAAAGACCCATTTTTACTCCTTGGCTTTCAAGTCGGTTTGAGGCTGTCATTAATTTTCTTATCCTTGACTTTACTTTCTTTTTAAATTTTATCTGATTATTCAATTGTACAGTACTTTGGTCAACAGTTGTTATTTTCAAAGTAATATATAAATAAATTTGATTTGATTTGATAATAAAAACAGTATTTAATCCAACATGCGATTAATGTTTTTGAGATGAATAGGTGTTTGGATGGTATGCTGATAACTGGATGATATATGTAGGAGACTGACATGATGATAATCATGCTTTATGTTCAAAAAAACTAATTCATTAGGACATAATAATAATGATAAGCTGAAAACATCAGATTACATTACCAATTATTTTATCTACATGTTCTATTCTTTATTCAGATTTGAGAATTGCAGTTTGTCAGAGATCAGCTGTGCTGCTCTGGTCCGTGCTCTGAAGTCCAACCCCCCTTATCTGAAACATGTGGATCTAATAGGAGACAACCTGCAGGAATCAGGAATGAAACAGTTGTGTGATTACCTGGAGAGCCCACACTGTAGACTGGAGGCTTTAAGGTCAGTTAACTCCACAACTGAGGAACGAAAAACATGTCTTTAAATTTTGTTTATCAGTGTGACTATGGTAAAAATGGTAAATGGCCTGCATTTGTATAGCGCTTTACTCAGTCCCTAAGGACCCCAAAGCAATTTACACTACATTCAGTCATTCACCCATTCACACACACACAGGCAATGGCAAGCTACATTGTAGCCACAGCTGCCCTGGGGCGCACTGATAGAGGCGAGGCTGCCGGACACTGGCGCCACCGGGCCCTCTGACCACCACCAGTAGGCAAACATGGGGTTAGTATCTTGCCCAAGGATATTTGGCATGCAGCCAGGAGGTAGCCTGGGATCGAACCACCAACCTTCTGATTAGTGGCTGACCTGCTCTGCCACCTGAGCTACAGCCACCCCTGACTATCATTCATTCTGAGTCTAAAGAGCAAACACTTAGTCTTTTTGTAAGAGACTAAGGAGCACAAACAATATTCACAGCATTTAGAATTTAATAATACTGAATTGCACATTTAAAACCTATGGTTCATCAAAATTCCAGCCCGTTCAGATCCCTCTTGGCATGCGTTTCACAAGGGCTATGTTATGTGCTGGAAATGTTATTTCTAACACATTCGTAATAGCAAGCTGCTCACTTCTTACTGGACCTACACCTTCCACAAGTTACATAGAGAGACACTGGCTGATCAGTAACAACAGTTTAACACAAAAAGTGAGTTTATTTCAAAGGCAAATCCTGCTAGTGGCTTTATATATAGTCCGTTTTAATATTGTTTGTTTAGTATTACTTCTTTTTCTGCATCTTTTCTGGACAAGGCTGTCATAAAACAAAGATTTAACATTTCATTTTGTTGCAAGCTGTTCTTGATCCTGTCACACCCTGTTCCTACAGGTTGACCTCTACTTTGCTTTAGATGCTGTACTGGGGTGAGTATTGCTCAGATCTTTTAGTGGGATTAATTTATGTATTTTCACTTTCATAGTAATTTTAGGATAACTCTTTTTAATTATAAATATAATTCTAAAGTCTAATATATAATTGAAACCTTGCATTAGTGTGGATGCTTGTTTTTTTTTCTGCACAAAGCTTTTGAAGACTGGTTTCCTTTGATTGATCTATGCAAGATTTCCCTATTTGGTGAATATAACTCAGAAGACTTCATTCTTTTCATTAAACTTATTTAATTGTTGTGACATCTTTATTGGCTGTCTCACACAAACACAGAATTACTTTAATTCTTTATTGCTTCTATTGGTATTAGTGAGTATTCAATCTGCATTAACTGTAGCTGTTTAAATCCTTCTTTTTGGTGTTCTCAAAAATGCTCTTTTTAATGATGATGTTTGAAATGCACCCCATCAGTGTGTGAATAAAAACACAGTAAAAACTTTGGTGTCCTTTAAGGAAGTGAAGAGTATGCAACAATGATTTTAAGACAAATCTTTTACTTTTGAACAGATCGAGACACACAGTGACATCTGCAGAGTGATTCTTTAAGTCAAAGACTGACTCTACTCAGACTTCCTGAATCTGTTCCAGAAGGTACAAAGACGGTGTGGCCTTAACTTCAGTGTCAAGCTTTGACTTATTGATACGCGTTTGGGAAACTACTGAAATTCTCTTCAGTGGATGGATTACAAGACAGAGGGGAAATACTTTGACCCCAGAGTGTGCCAGTGTCATTTTCACTTCAGCTACTGCTGTTTGCCTTTACTTTCTGGATGACTCTAATAACTCCAGTGGGTGTGTCAGTACTTGCATACTCACATTCCTAGAAATAAGGACTGTGCCTTGAAGAGTCACTAAACTTTGGATTAAGTGCTGGAATATATTATTTGCACTACTGATCACTTATGTTTTGCCTCTCCCCTGAGTTGAATGTTACTTTTGAAGTACTATGGCTGCTCTCTTGCTGGTCTTGGAGCTAAAAGCCAGGCATTGCTTGGCCAGTCCTACTTTATTTTTTTGCTATGGAACTTTGTAGTAATTTTAATGTTGCATGTTTATGGTGTTCTCTAGAGCTCCAGCAGTGTGTTTTTCAGTGCTGTGTTATATTACAGTTCAATCAAGTTTGTGTCATGTTGAAGTGGCAATCCAGTTTTGTAATCGTGCAACATAGAGAAAATACAGATACTTGGTAAAAGAAGTATTGTGCAGTAAAAAATAAAGTATTCACACCACTTAAGTTGTTCCACATTTTGCCATGTTAGCCTTATTCTGGGGCAGCAGGGTGGTAAGCATTATTATCTTACCAAAGGTCCATCATGTCATGAGACCCTTCTGTGTGGAGTTTGCGTGTTCTATCTGGGTACTCCAACTTTCTCCCACAGTCAAAAGACTTGCAATTAGTGGGGTTCGGTTTATTGGTGTGAATGTAAGTGTGAATGGTTGTCTGTGTTAGCCATGAAACAGACTGGCGATGTAGCCAGGGTTTACCCTGCCTTTCGCCCCAATGCAGCTGGGATAGGCCCTAGCCCCCCAACCCTACGCAATGCTGATAAGGATAAGTGGAACATAATAGATTGATTCATGATTCATTGAACTACTTCATGGCTAGATTTGTGCTGTGACATACACTGTCAAACATGGGAACCTATCAAATCATAATAAATCATACCATTTCTAATCAACTGAATTTACCACAGGTGGACCCCAAGTTGTAGGAACATCTGGCAGGTGATCACCAGAAACAGGGTGCAACTGAGCTCAATTCTGAGTGTCTTGGTAAAGACTGTAAATACTTCAATATTTGAATACATGTTTTATTTTAGGAATACACACACACACACACACACACACACATACATGTGCAACAATTTCAAGAAGGTTTTTGCTTGAATTTTTTCTCCCTTTGTCAATATTGGGTATTGTGTGTAGAATTTTGAGGTGAAAAATGAATTCAGTGGAACAGAAAGAAATCCATCACTAAATCTTTTTGCGGTAATGAGGCATTCAGGACTGTCTGCAGATTATGTTAACTGTGGACTTGAGCAAAATCAACAGAGGAAACTCACTTGATGTTAAATATTTCTGCTCTGAACTTAAACTTTTTGTGTTCACTCGACCAAGACTAAAAGGAAGTTGGCTACACTACACAGCTGCTCTGAAAGGACTGCAGTCCCTGCTGCTCTTTATACTGGATTTCCTGCATCAGGAGCTGCTCTGAGAACAGCTCCACTGTCACAGAGCGTAGAGTGCAGCATCATCCCCTTTGTGTCACTCTGAATCTGACAGAGGGTCATCGATGTATGTGGACTGCTCTGCTGCTGCTCTGTCCTTATCACACTCTTTGTAGACACACTGAGACTCCTCCACACCTTCTCCTTCACACCCATATCCTCCACCTCCATTTTTACTTCATCTTTTAATTCAATTAAATATTCCAAAGCCAGAATGATTCTGCAGATTATTGCTATTCATGACACGACAACATATGCAGTCATGTAAAGAACGCAAAAACTGCTTCACTGTCTGTGAACTATTGTAAAAGCGGCGGTTACTACTGCGTTGCTTTGCGTTGCAGCACCACCCTGTGGAATGATGACAAATTTCAGTTGTTGTTTACTGAAACTGCAATAGTTAGACCAATTCCACAAGAATTAAATAAAACATATACATATGGTTAAAGTCAGTTTTTTTTAGTTTTTAATTTATTTAAATACTTTTCTCACTTTTTTTCTTCATAACTCTGTTTGCTAATCATAACAAAATCAGTATAATTTCTTTTATTAAATCATAGATGTTAAATTTAGACATTGTGTGAATATTTGCTTAGTCATTCTCACCAAGCACTAAAGTTCTCAGACAAGATCTGGGCTCTGTGCTATGCTTGAATTCCCCGCCTGTACAAACAATGACAGCACATAAGCAGACACACACACACACACACACACGCACACACACAAAACCTTTAGATTTGTCAGAAGATCAGGTATTAGAACCATTTCATTACATTAACTGTATTTCTCAGACATCATTCAATACACTCAAACTTTGATTTAATTTTGATTAAGAATACAAGATGGTTTATTAGTAGCAAAACTCTAAACTCTGTCATAGCACTCTTTATCATTTTAAACATAAAAGTCTGGATTTAAACCCTTTTAGCCTGTAATGAGAATTAACCTGGAGAGGATTCAATCCCTTTCAATCTCACGTCTCTAAATAAGAGGTCGACCTTGTTGTCATCATTTATGCTCATACACAGTGCTTATAATGCTGAATGTGTCAAAGTAATTTGTAATTTCATTTCAAAGAAAGTAAACGTAAGTTATGGTGTGTGACAGAAATGTTTGCAGTTACAACACATCTACACTGTTGATTTAATACAGAAGCATGAATCCACTGTCAGGTGAGCCGGAGTTTGTACCACTCTACTATGTACTATATGCTATTAGAGCGCACTAATGTTGCCTGAATTGTACAGCTGAGATGTAATTATTTTCTGAAGTTATCTAACAACAGTTCCTACGGTCACAGGTTTGCATACTGCAGCCAGTTAAAACTGAGCTCATGATGAAGTGAACAGATTGTAAAATGTTCTTAGTCTCATGTTCTTCGTAGTGAATCATGTCGTGGTCTGTTTGAAGCTGAAGCTCTGCTTACAAAAAAAGGCAAAACAAAAGATTTGTAGTGTACTTTAAGCAATGCATTATACATAAAAATAACAATATGATATTAAAGCAAAACTCACCTTTGGCTAATTGGAACAGCACACGAATATTTACAAGCTTGAATTGTGTTGTACATTATTAAACATAATGTGTGTGTGTGGTTTTTGTTTAATTCTATATTGTTTTTCATCTATTTTGCAAACATCAAAAAGTTACAATCAAAGAGACCAAACCATCACCTCTTTGCTTCCTACCCTCAAGTACATTTTCAGGGCTGTTACTGCCCGGCTCAGCTATAGGGACAAAAGGAGAAAACATGAGAGACTGCCTCGGTCAGTGTCTGAGGTCCGGACTTTATTAACAGTGGCAAACACGAAACATAAAACCGGCAGCGACAAAGCTGGGAGCAATGAGTAGGCAAACAGCCCGTGCGCTTGTCACTACTAACACTCTGGCTGTGTACAACAAACAGAGTGTCTAGAGGCGTCTGACAGAGGGTAACTGGCAGCATCACCTGGCACATCGTCCTCCTTTTAACAGCTGCACCGAACCTTATCCGTCACGCCATTGGCTCTCTTCTTCGCCCTGACCTCCAAGGTAGCCAGTCATCTGCGAGCCCAGGACCACAGGAGCTTCCTTACTAGAGTCCTCTTCCTCGTGCTCCGTCTTGGCCGTAAGAACAAAGACAAAGACACACACTCTCTATCACACACAGAAACACAGCACAAGAAGATGCATTGCTGACTTTTTGTGATCCAGGTGGTGTATGTTTATGTTTCTTGCAGGTGTGACAGTTGGTGACATATTGTGCATTTCTATTTGTACTCTATCCTTTTATTACATCTTCCCCTTTGCCCCCTATCCCCTCTTCTGTCTCTCCTGCCTTAGTCATTGTCATACTGTATACCACATACCACATAACTGAAATCAAATAAATTGAAATGAAGAAATAAACAGGTAAAAAAATCTGAACAAGAGGAGCCTATGGAGAGTTTATAGAGCTGATCTTTGAAAAGCAAAATGTGTTTGATACAACGGTGTATTTAGATCACAATTCTGATTGCAAAAGCTGCCAGAATGGGCAGAATTTAAAAATGAAAATAAAATAAAAATCTCTGACCCACACTCAGTGAACACATCCTAGCATGACTGGAATGCAGTTCAACAGCTTTTGGTTCAGTAAAAAACATGCGGGTATATGTTCTGTTTCATAAGGTCTCTCTTTCATTATCCTCTTTATAGCCAACACTCATATTAGAAAGAATATAATTTATACATACATATAAGAAATAATTTACTGTATCTCTGCACACACAAAAAACCCCATGGCTTAAGGAACAGTCAGCCTAAAGAGCCAGCATGGCGTGACACGTTTGCTATTTGATTAGAAGGGCCAACAGAGAGAGTGAAAGGGTTGAGGTTTGGTAAAGGCCAGCGGAGAGTTAGAGCTTGAATTAAGGCTCAGGGCTGCAGATGGCCACCAGAGAGCCATGGAGCCTAAAAGATGCAGAAAGGAGATAAGAGCCACGATGGCGCAGGGCTGTTGTTGGCTGTCAGGACAGAGTGCCTGCAGAAGGTTGAAAATGAGAATGTGAAGAGCCCAATTTAGGCTTGGGTAGTTGATCACCAACAGAGAACAGAGAGCTTGCTAAGGATGAAGATGCAAGAGGTGGGAGAGAGAAGAGCCTACAATAAGGCTTGGGGCCACTGATGGTTGACAGAGAGCAGATCTCTCTGGTGGAGGCTGGTGGAGAGCACAGAGGCCATAATGAGGCTGACAGCTGGCAGCGGAAGTAAGAAGAAATTTAGACTTGATTGACTTAGAAAAAGTAAGGCAGAACCACAGTTTAGGAAAACTTGATTTGAGCAAGCACACTAATATGGACTGAAGCAGAATTGAAACAGATGCAAGAAGAAAGCTCACTGATGACCTGCAATTGAATGGAGATGAGTGGGAGGAAGCTATTTTTAATTGAAGGAACTTTTCTTACAACATATATTCCAAAACTAAAAGATTTAAATCAGCCTTTAAACCTTCACTCAGTCTATTTTCATAATTAAAGCTCTTTTTTTCTACATTCATGTTAGCATTTTCTCAACAGAAACTACAACATATAGTACATCTGTCAAGTGTTCAGTGCTCCAATGTTGAAAATAAATACACACAATCACAGTACCGGCACGTTATGACCTTTAAAAAAAACCCAACACAGTTCCTGTTTTTTCCTCTTACGATGCCATGGAAACCAGAAACTGGACTACAAGAAACAGTCGCATCTGCAAATGGTTACTGAAATAGTGGTGCTAAATGGTTAGCTTGCAGAGGTAGATTCTTCAGTAATTTCTCAGTGTACCAACCTGAAAACACACATATCAAGATTATTTATCCAGCAGCACCTGGGAGCGGACAGTTGTGAGACCACAGATCTTCTGTATTGAACTTTGGCATAAGCTTTATTTCAATATTGAACGTAGCTGTATGTAATGATACATCTGTGGGATGGTTATGAATACATTTTAGCTAATGATTAGAATTTTCTTTGTAAAGATTTCACCAAAGATTGCTTGGCTCAACAACTCTTTGTCCACCTGGTTATAGAGCTGTAAGAAAAAGAAAATGGAATTGTTTTTATTACGTTCCTGTTCTACTTCTCATTCTCCTTCACCCTGCTTCTCTCAGTATTGATGCTCCCATTTCCTTATATTCATTCCCAGTTCAGGTTGAACCTAATTCCTTTTTGTAATTTTTGGTGTTTCACTCTTGTTTGTGGATTATTGAGCTTCATGTGCTCAATAAAAAATGTCACTTTTTGTTTAAATCTCCTCCTACCTCTGCATCTTTATCTTGTATTCTCACATACCACACACTGTCACACCACATGGACACTGTATGCCATTCTTTGCACCCCCTGTGCATGTACTAGAAGTGTCTGCTCGCTGTCATTTGAAAACATGAATCTGTCATCCATAAAGCTTTGAAACTATCCCTACTAGTGCAGTGTCTGTCAATTCCACGACACTACTTTCTTCTGATGGTGCCTATTTGCACTTACACTTTAGTCATAAAACTCACTGAACTTGGATATGCACAGAATCAATGTTTTCATTGTTTTGTTCATTGTGTGGCTAAATTTAGCATGGCTGTTTTTCTACTGGTTACACAAAGGTATGTCACAGAATGCACAGAATGGGCAAGTACTCTTTACTGGCATGCTTTTGCTTTGCTTTCATTGACACAGTGGAGAATTGTTAATGTGCAGCACATGGAATATTCTAGAATGTTCTATCCTATGTGCCTTAATACTGCTGGAGGTTTCTTTCTGTTAAAAGGGAGAGTTTCCTTCCTACCTTCCTTTGCTCAAATAAGTTTGTCTTGATGTCATTTTTGAGTTTTTTGTTATTTCTTTCCTTTATTATTGTAGAGTCTTTACCTTACAATATAAAGTGCCTTGAGATGAATGTTGTTCTTATTAGATGCTAGAAGGGAATTGAATTAAATATTAATTGATAGTGTGTAGGAGGTCTAGTCTATATTTAAGATACATTTACATTTGTTGTTTTCAAGCAAAGATCTCTCTTGCACACTGGGAATGTAGTCATACAAGTTCCTGTTGAGAGGGGAGGAGCTGCTTTGCTGAGGTGAGGAGAAAACAAAGTACTGTAATTTCAGTTTCTACAGTCATGAAGCAGACGAGTGAAAAAAAAGGTGAGTGTTACAGAGCATTTATGGGGTGTCGGAATAATAGCAAAACTATTTCTTACTGGAAAATATTATATTAATGTTTCTCAAGGTGGAACCAAAAATCTGGAAATTGTTATGGTCTATTTCTGTACTTGAGTTTGTTGCACCATAAAGAACGAAAAAGAACAAAACATGATGGATGAAACTATATCTTTGGTTAATGGTGAGACTGACCTTCTAACTTCTTGTGCTGAGTTAGCTGTCTCTCAGTGAGCTGTAAGAGAGTAAAGTATCTATTAATTGATGAGGTAAAGGGTCAGCTGGGTTTAATACAAGCTAACTGTGTGTGTGTGTTGTGTTTCTTGTTCGGCCAGTTTTGGCCTTCTCTAAAAATATTATGATGTTTTTTTCTGCCGTGCTCACAGTCAGTGTTCCTTGTTTCTCTCCCAGGAAGCCTAAAGATGAGTGTTTTGGAGGGGAACATAGCAGCGTTTCTAGGATCCAGCTCTGTGTCCATGAACAGTGACAAATTCAGAGATTATCATCCAGTCTTCAGTCATGAACTTGGATCATCAGGCAAAAAGTAAGAAACTGTGTCTGTTATAAACGAAGGACAAACTTCAGTAACATAGTAAAGTCTTTCTGAAAAAAGCTCTTAAAGCACTAAAACATTCATATCAAGTGACTTTCCTCAAACAACCACTGACACGGTTATATTATGTATTTCAGTCTGTATTATGTGTTTGACTTCCTGATATTTGTTTTCCATTGAGTTTTGTATTTTATTTTATAAATGAACATAATACAAGCTGTGACTCCTTATCCTGGTAACTGATGTTAAGATGATTTAATACTGATGAGGGAAAGATTATTTGCTTATATAACAGAAAAATCTAAATGGAAAGCTCTGAAATATTAAATGAAGATCTGAAAGTGAGTTAAAAATGATTACCCTGGTGACAGCCTGCCCTACAGAAATTACAGTAGTAGAGAGAAAATTGAGTTTTTCAGTCTCCTAAATCTGACACAGAAAGAGAAGCAGCTGAATGCCCAACAACAGGCACATGTAGAAGAATAATCTGTTCTTGATTCATTGTTTGTGTTTACAGACGTCAACAACACAAACACAGAGCAGAGTTTCCAGGATCCAGCTCTGTGTCCATGAACAGTGACATGTCCAGAGAATATCCTCCAGTCTTCGGTCATGAACCTGGACCTTCAGTCACACAGTAAGAGGCTGATTTTGGCTATAGACTGAGTGAAGATGCTTTTAGTTTTCGAGTCTTTCAAATTATTTCAAAGGGGTCTGCAAGGGTCCTTGACTTGTCTATAACCCATTGAAATGTTTTCCTATGACGTTTTGTAGTAATTAAGAGACTGTCTTTATTATAAACAATGTGAAAATGGTGAGTGGAAACAATAAGCTTTAGTAACATTATATAGTCTTTATGAAAAGCCTCTTAACCATTAAAACAGTCATATGCAGTGTTTTTCCTCAAACAACCTGTGTTACTTTCAGCCTTTTGTGTTGTTTTCCATTAAGTTTTGCAGTTTTATGTCCCTTTATAAAATAACTGTTGTACTACCAGTACACTTATTTGTGACTGATTGGTTTGATGCTGCCAACTGCTTTTATGTGAATGTGCTCACAGCTAGACTGATTAATCCCTGTAAACATGTCAAGTTGGTTAACCAGCTTCCTGTGACTCTTTGTGCTGGTAACTAATGTTAGCATTACTAAATACTAATGAGAGAAAGATTATTTGTGTATATAATAGAAAAATCTAAATGGAAATCCAAAGTCAAAAATATTAGTTGGGGATTCTAAAACAATTTAAAAAGATTAACCTGCCAATAGCTTGTCCTGCATAAATTAGAGCAGTTGTAAGAGAGTTGTATAGCCTCATAAATCTGACACAGAGAGAGAAGCAGCTCAATGATCAACAACAGAAGAATAATCTGTGCTTCATTCAATGTTTGTGTTTAAAGACGTCAACAACACAAACACAGAGCAGAGTTTCCAGGATCCAGCTCTGTGTCCATGAACAGTGACATGTCCAGAGAATACCCTCCAGTCTTCAGTCATGAACCTGGATCCCCAGTCACACAGTAAGAGACTGATTTGGCTATAAAATGAGTGAAGATGATTTTGGTTTTCAAGTATTTCGTATTGTTTCAAAGGAGTTCGCAGGGATGGAGTTACTGAATTGTGCTTATACTCCTCTGAAGCAGATCAGAGATTGGTAGGAATGAAATTACAAACATTAAAAAAAAAAATTACAAACATTAAAGACACCATTCTTAAAAGATCGAGGCTGTCCTTGCCCGGATGATGCAGAACCTTCTACCGGATTGCAGAAGTTGGAACAGTTTGTTGCCAGGAAGGGACGGGTCCTTCAGTATCTGTATCAAAGTAGAGTAGAGCAGTGGTGAGAGGACTTATCCCTGGGGTGCTCCTGTGTTGATGCTGATGCTGTTAGAGGCACATCTACCCACCCTCACCACCTGAGTTCTGCCATGATTAACAGCTGATGTCGAGAGGTCCTAATGTTTGCACTGATATTTGTGTTCTAGTCGACTATCTGATTCTTTTTGAATTCAGATATGTGATCATGTACGGCAGAGACCCTACTAATATAACTTTACTGCTTTAAGAAGAGGAAGCAAAACCAGAGCAGATTGTGGAGCAGTGTTCCCTCTAAGCTGAGCGCGTGAGCAATCGCACACTGCTGACACAGTCTCCCCACATACTGTATCTGCACTGCGCAAAAAAAATCCAGCGTGAATTGAAATGAAAGTAAATACATGTATTTATTTTAATTTCACTGATTTTCTGTGTGTGGAGACTGTGTCTGCAGTGTGCGATTGCTCACGCGCTCAGCTTAGAGGGAACAGTGTTGGGGAGTGTGTGTGACCAAACACGTGGAAACCAGGTGGATTGCTAGCTCCTCTGAGCAGTGTGGGAACCATAGCTGAACTCAGAAGACTCCAGAAAGTGGAGAATTAATGTGAACAAAATGAGAGGGAAATCCTGAACACAGCAGACAAACAGGTTTAAGAGATGAACTAGAGACCAGAGGAGGTGAAGATGAAGGCAAAGGTAGAGGTGTTTGATGTTGGATGAGAGGCTGCAGGTTTTATAGAGACTATCCTTGAGTATTCAGTTATGAACCTGGATCATGCCCACTACTATAAACCTACCACAGAAACAGGTGTTTGCATGATGTCTACAAATGTTTTTACTGCTTTTCTTTGGTCAGAATAATTTTTGTTTGTGTCCACAGAGAGAAGAAGAGGAATTTCTTTGTGGAGAAGCCGGTGTCCTGCTGTGCATTGCATCAGGATGTCCTGAAGGATTCATCTACAGACTTCTGTCCCCAATGTGGAGTCAAGTCTGGAACCAGAACTTCTCAGCAGACAACCAGTAAGAGCAGCTGTGCAAAAACAAAAACTTAAGTTTTCTTGCTCTCTTGTTTAATTGTTTTCCATTTTTTCAACAGATACTGATCTAGAAAAATGTTTAGATGCGTTAAAAGTCACTCTGAGGACACGATATGAACGTGTGATTGAAGGAACCGATAAAACAGGAATTGGAGCCCTCCTCAGATTGATCTACACTGAGCTCTACATCACAGAGGAGCAGAGTGAAGCAGTACACTTCCAACATGAGGTGAGGCAGGTGGAGAGCACTTGTAAGAAGATCCACCGTGAAACACCAATCAGCAGCAAGGACATCTTTAAAGTGTTAGCTGACCAACAGAGACCCATCAGAGTGGTTCTGACATATGGCGTTGC
The DNA here is from genome assembly GCF_001858045.2 of Oreochromis niloticus. Taxonomy (NCBI): domain Eukaryota; kingdom Metazoa; phylum Chordata; class Actinopteri; order Cichliformes; family Cichlidae; genus Oreochromis; species Oreochromis niloticus. The sequence goes on from NC_031967.2 coordinate 57,567,463, forward strand.
TGGCATTGGAAAAACCTTCTTGGTGCAGAAGTTCACTCTGGACTGGGCAGAGGGCTTAGAAAACCAACACATCAGTGCGGTGGTTCTGCTTTCATTCAGGGAGCTGAACTTGGTCAGAGATGAGCAGTACAGTCTCCTGGAGCTGATCCATGTTTTCTATCCAAGATTACAGAGCGTCACAGCAGAGCAGCTCACTGTGTGTAATCTTTTGTTCATCTTTGACGGCCTGGATGAAAGCAGACTTTTGTTGGATTTCACCAACAGGAAGCTTGTGTCTGATGTCACACAGAAGTCATCAGTCAGTGAGCTGCTGACAAATCTCATCGAGGGGAATCTGCTTCCCTCTGCTCTCATCTGGATAACTTCCCGACCTGCAGCAGTCAGTCAGATCCCTCCTAAATGTGTTGACAGGATGACAGAAGTTCGAGGCTTCACTGACTCTCAGAAGGAGGAGTACTTCAGGAGGAGATTCAGAAATAAAGAGCTGTCAAGCAGAATCATCTCCCACTTGAAGACATCCAGGAGCCTTTACATTATGTGTGGGATCCCAGTCTTCTGCTGGATCACTGCTACAGTTGTGGAGCACATGTTGACTACAGAGCAGAGAGGAGAGCTGCCCAAGACCCTGACTGACATGTACTCACACTTCCTGCTGGTTCAGACAAAGAAAAAGCAAAAGTACCACGAGGGACAAGAGATGAATCAGCAAGAGTTCACCAGTGCTGACTGGGAAGTTCTTCTGAAGCTGGGGAGGCTAGCGTTTGAACATCTGCAGAAAAAAAGCATCCTGTTCTACCAAGAAGACTTGGAGCAGTGTGGTCTGGATGTCACAGAGGCCTCAGTGTACTCAGGAGTTTGTACAGAGATCCTCAAAAGAGAGTCTGTGATCTTCCAGAAACCAGTTTACTGCTTTGTTCATCTGAGTGTTCAGGAGTTTCTGGCTGCAGTCTACATGTTCCACTGTTACACCAACAGGAAGACAGAGGTGCTGCAGGACTTCTTTACTGAGGACGATAAAGGAAATAAGATATCTTTGAAAGATATCTCATCTCTGGAAGATTTTCTAAGCAGAGCCATGGAAGAATCCTTGAAAGTTCCGAATAGCCACCTGGAACTGTTTGTGCGCTTCCTTCATGGCCTCTCTATGAAATCAAACCAGAGACTCTTAGGAGGTTTATTGGGTCAGACAGAGAGCAGTCCAGAAATCATCCAGAGAGTCATCAACAACCTGAAGAAGATTAGCAGTGAAGGCAAGTGTCCTGAAAGATGCATAAACATTCTTTACTGTCTCATGGAGATGAATGACATCTTAGTACATCAGGAGATCCAAGAGTTTCTAAAGTCACAGAACACGTCAGAGAAGAAACTCTCTGAAATCGAGTGCACAGCTTTGGCACATATGTTGATGATGTCAGAGAACGTTATGGAGGAGTTTGATCTGCAGAAGTACAACACATCACGGGATGGACGATGGAGCCTGCTTCCAGCTGTGGTGAACTGCAGAAAGGCTCGGTGAGTCCAAGTGTGATTAACATTATAAATCAGTGTAGATCAATAGTTTAATTCCTAAAATTACTCTCACTAAACAACACCATTGCTCTTATTACACTATTCCAGTTATTTATTCTAAACATTACATGTCAGTTATTTTGTCAGAAATGTTGCTGAGGTATTGCAAACACTAAAAATGTTTTTTTTAATAGAAAATTATTTGGAGGATTTAATTTATATACATCTATATCTTCAGCTGAAACAGCCACTGTGGCCAAATGTGAAAGTAATGGAATGTTGTCAGTGATTAACTCTCAACAATAGAAATTAAATCATTCAGGTTCTTCAGTACAGTCAGTGATAATAACATCGATGTAAATCTTGATAACATCACAGTGAGTGGTCAGAAATTAATCATATGAGACTGTGATAGGAAGCACACAGCTTTCACGCACACAGCACTAAAAGATCAGTGCTGGTTTCTTTACAAAATGTTTTAACCAGTTTGCTTTTAGCAGCTTTCCAGCTGCACACTTCAGTTCATCTTTGTACCACACACAACTCTGTCCTGTTGTTCAACTCTCACTCCTCTTTCAGGCCTCAGCAGCTACTGAAATAGGGAAAGCATGGTTAGCATAATGGATATCAGCTTTGACAGCCAGACTTCCTCCGTCCCCTGCAGCTGAGCCACAAACCACACCCTGCCACAGAGACTAAGGCTACGTTCACACTGCAGGCGAAAGCACATCAAATCCAATTTTTCTGACCCTATGCGACCCATATCCGATCATGGTATGACAGTGTGAACGGCACAAATCCGATATTTTCAAATCCGATCTGGGTCACTTTCGTATGTGGTACTGAATCCGATACATATCTGATGTTTTAGAAAGCGACTGCTGTGTAAACAGTCATGTCGCATTAAATCCGTCTTTTACGTCACTGACACAAGACAGACGCCAATTATCAGCGCCGGAGAAGACATAGCGAATGCTTCCTGGCCATCCAGTGTAGATGTCAGTGAAACCGTTGGGAAGACAACGTTGGAGAAACATGAACATTTTATTTGTACTGTATAATCTGCAGATTCTGACAGAAATCTGAAACTATCCTTTGAAGCACCGCTCCTCTAAAACAGCAATAAGGATAATTTTTAGGCCATATGTAAATAACAAAATAACTTTAAAACTTAAAGCAAATTGGGAAACGTAAAGTACGAAACAAGTCTTTATATTAAGGCCATCAGTCAAACAATACTGTTTGGTCTGGGTCTAAACAGAGCGCGTTGTGTGTGACGTCTTCTTTTGCGCATGCGGGCCGCTTTGAGCGTTCACACTTTGATCAAAAAATCGGAATTGAGCATTAAGACCTGCAGTGTGAACGTAGCCAAAAACTAACACCTCAGTCTTTTTGATTTTTACTCCTGAGCTCAACTTTTTATTTTAGCACTCTGGAGTTGAGGGTCACAGTACCAAATCACATGAAATATTACAATGAAATGTAAAGAAGACACACCCTAACTGCATCTCTATTTCAAGTGAAGAATTCAAAATATTTACCAGTTTTTAAAATGTGTTGATAGGCCAGGAAAAAATAGACTGATAAATAGTTTCCAACGTGCTTTTTCTGAATATTATTGTCATGTTTGGTACAGGAAGAAATGGTAAAAACTAGATGTTTTAAGGACAGTGCTGCCAAGCAGAAAGTGGCTGCAAGTAACACATTAAATCAAAGAAAGATTGAAGATCTGTAGGTCTGACAGAGACAGAGGAGAATTATTAAAATGTTTCATGTTAGTAACATCAGATCAGCTGAGCCAGAAGAGACAGTGTCCCGTTGTGTTGCATCGAGCACACAAAGTAAATATAATGTGTCTTCTTAATAATAACATGCTTTTAATATATGTGTCAAAACAGACTTCATGATGTTCATGTCTTTGGGGGTAGCTGTGGATCTTTGGCCTTAGCTCTGACCTCAGACCCCTCCCATCTGAGAGAGCTGCACATGAAATCAGTGAGACTGGAGAAAGACGCACAAGAACTTTTTACTCATCTGGGGCATCCAAACTGTAGACTGGAGACACTCAGGTTAGTTAACTGTATTTACTGCAATAGTAAAACACTTCTGTTTAAAAATAAGCGAAGATGAGGATGCACTGCATGTCACGTTCGCGGCAAAAAACAGGACTCAAATGCAGGACAGTGTGTTTATTTACAGTGAAATAGTGAACACTGATCAATCTGCCACACTCACAGACACATGCAAAAGATAGTTTTACCTCAGGGCTGTACTGACCAGGTCGCTAAGTGACCCAGCATCGACTGTAGCTCAGCCACACTGTTAAGTAGTGAACACTGACGAGGACGATCAGCACCAGCTGGTGAAGCTTGATGGATGACAGGTGTGGCTGGCTTCAGTGAGGGAATTCCTTTCGGCCTGATGTTACCACATAAACCAGTGGTGTGGGTACAAGCTTGGGTACTAAAACTACATACTATAATATTGGTTTTAGTAATATCTGGTTAGTTTTAATCAGTGTGTAGAGTTGATTCTGCTGCCGTGTGTGTGGGGTTTTGTTTTTTTTTCTGCAAGTTTGCGCTTGACAATAATCTGTACAGTTTGCAATAGTCTTTCCTCCATTAGACGTTCACTTGGTTTCTTATAAGAAAAAGATGATTTAATAAAAGAATACTTTGTAATTCATATGATGTTTATTCAGCTTTGAGGACAGCACTTTGTCAGAGAAGAACTGTTCAGAACTGCTCAGTGCTCTGAAGTCCAACCCCCCCTATCTGAAACATCTGGATCTAATAGGATGCAACCTGGAGGGTTCAGGAATGAAACAGCTGTATGATTACCTGGAGAGTCCACACTGTAAACTACAGTTTAAAAGGTCAGTTCACTTGACTTAGAGTATAAAGGAAACATATTTCTTTGGTTTCTGTTTATCAGTGTGTCTGCAGAACAAACAATCACACATACAAAGAGAATCCGGCTGTGTAGCAGGCTGACTTTGTGATGATCCACAGTAACAACAGAACAAAGTTACTCCTCATTGAACTGCACTTTTAAAGTTCTCGTGTTCTTACACTTATGAATTGTTAGTTTCACATGTCCCCAGAATCTGTATTTCACGCTTCTGTTCACAACAATAAACAGATCTTTTTTTAACCATGTCTGCATACGTCAAGTTAGAAACTCCTTTTACTGTCAGTGGAAGTCAAACTGGAATGGGCACTACACCCACCTCTTTCTGTGGAAAACAACCAACAGGAGCAGAGCAGCTCTTTCTGTATACTGTCTGACTTTTTGATAGAGACCTGAATTTGACACTGCATTGCTCCTAACTGCAAATGCACCACATGCAAATATATATTTTATAGCCATTATGTTCTCGGAAACAGAAAATGGATTCCTGAAAACAGACAGCCAGGTGGACAAACAGTTAGAAGTCTATTGAGCCAAGAAGTCTTAAACCTTAAGTTTCTCATCTAATCCCTTTCACAGCTTGGTCTGTGAAAGGGATTAGATGGCCTGTGTTCCACTGAGACAGGCCATCGAGTCTAAACACCAAACACCTCTATCTAAATTCTGTAAACCAATAGATCAGGTTCATTCTTTCTAATCATGTTTACTGCAATTTTTGTTATTTCTCTCACATTCACAATAGTAAGCTGCTCACTTCTTGCTGGACCTCCATCACAGGTTACACCAAGAGACACTGATTGATCAGTAATAACAGTTTAACACAAAAAGGAGTTTATTACAATTGCTGGATGCACTTATAGTCAGTTTTAATGTTGTTTGTTTAGTATGACTTTTATAGAGTCTTTTCTCAGTTTGTTAACAAAAAGATGTAACAATTTATTTTGTTGCTACCTGTTCTTGGTCCTGTCTCATGTTCCTGCAGAGTGTCTGTGGTTTAGATGCTGCACTTAGGTGAGTATTATTCAGATCTGTTAGTGGGATTGATTTATATATTTCACTGGTCACTTCCAGATTACTAAAGATAATTTTAAGATAAATCATTGTAATCGTAAATAATATCTCAAGATCTAATATATCATTAACACATTGCATTGATGTGTATGTCTGTTGATGTTTTTGTATTCAAATCGTTTGAAGACCAGCTGGCTTTGATGGATTTATACAGAATCTCAGTATTTGGTGAGTTTAACTTAAAAGGTTTCATTCTTTACATTAAACTCTTTTTAATTTAATTATTGACCTTTTGATGAGCTGCCATAGATATTATGAACACCTGAAATGAAATGACTCCTGTTTACAAAAACAAAATAAAAATCATATTTAAATTCACATGTACCCATATTTCTGATGTTTTGTGTGACATGTGCACTTGTTGTCTCACACAAACATGCATAGAATCACTTTATTTCTTTCATGATTCACTAAGACGTTGGATGTCTGTTTATTTTAAGAGTAAAGACGTAAATGTGCTGTTCCTCTCGGTTGTTAAAATTAATGATTGGTTTCCTAAAAATGATTTGAAGCATATGCAACAATCTGTTTCAATCTTAAACAGATCAAGATCAATGCAGTGATGCCTGCAGAGTCATCCTGAAAGAAATCAGTGGTCAACCCAACCCGTGGTTCTACCCAAACTTCCTGAATCTGTTCCTGAACGTACAAACACAGTGTGGCTTTAACACCAATATAAACCTTTGGTTTATGGATAAGGGCTTTGGAAATTGCCGAACCTCTTTTCAGTGGATGAAGTACAGGAATGATGTTAAACACCTCGATCTCACAGTGTGCTGAGGTAATTTCCACTTCAGTGTATGCCTTTGCTTCCTGGATAATTCCTATCACTCCAGTGAGTGCATCAGTACTGGAATTTTGTCTTTCTCAGCTAAAGGACATTTTGCCCCAGTATCTGACATGTTCCCCAGTTTTGATTTGTTGCAGAGCAGAATCTTGTGATACAGATTTCATTGCACTGTTTACACACACAAGGATCCACTGAGAAGACCACAGTTTGAATATAGACTGAAAACACAGATGTTGTCATTTATCTTACAAGAATCAGTAAACTCTGGAATAGGTTCTGCTATGTTATTTGGACTCCTGACCTCCTGTTTTATACCTCAAGATGCTCTTTTGAGGTACAATAGCTAGTCTTGGAACTAAAAAGCGGACTTTGCTTGTGCAGGTCCTTGTTTATTATTTTACTATGAGACATTTTATTCATTTAACTGCTGTAATTTCACTGTTTAACATGTCTTGCTTGTGGTGTTGCATTACAATACAGCAGTGTGTTTTCAGTGCTGTGTTATGTTACAGCTCAGAGAAGGGTATGTCACATATATACTGTGTTAAATGGGAGTCCAGTTTTGTACTTTTGCAATATTTGGAAAATACAGATACTTGGTTAAAGAATAACAGTCCATCTGGAAGGTATTCAGAACACTTAACTTGCTTCACATCATGTTATATTACAGTCTTATTTTGAGATGGATTAATTCATTTCCATGTCTACACACAACACAGTGTAATGACAAAGAGATAAAAAACTTGAAATTATTATAAATTTATTGAAAAATATTGATATAAACAATCAAATGTAATTGTAGCCTTTGTCCAATACTTTGTTAAAGCACCTACAGCCTCAGGTTGGAGCAGCAGTATGCAGCCATTATCAGAGCTCCTTTTTATTGTTTGGCAAGGTTAAAGTCTGGGCTCTGTCTGGGTCACACATGGTCACTCTACCTTAGAAATGAAATTTAAGCATAAAGGAGACTCCTTTGTTATAAGCATGATGTAGCTTCACTGTATGGGTGATATTGGCCACTTGATGTCTGGTTTTCTCCAGATGTGACTCTTGGCATTGAGGCCAAACAGTTCAATCTTTGTTTCATCCAATCAGTTAATTTTGTTTCTGATTGTCCGCAAGACCTTCAGGCCTGCTATCATGTGTCTTTTACTGAGGAGTGGCATGATGATATGTGGAGCAAGTGAAGTGCTTTGAGTCCTTTTTGTGTCTTTTTTGTTCATTGCCTTACTGCTGTCAGTTATTAAAATGAATGTTTTAGATACATTTGGTTAAAGTGCAAGGGTGTACAAAATACATTTGTCACTAAAGTCAGTCTGTAGACCAACAAATATTTATATAATTTGTGGATAGTAAGAAAAATACATGTCCAGCAAACATTAAATATTTGTTTATCATCTCCTCAACCTGCATTTTGTGGTTCTCTCTGTGTTGCAGCTCCACTCTGTGGAATGATGAAGAACTTCAGTTAAAGCCTACTTTAAATCTCTGATGTTTTGACTAGGGATGGGTATCGTTTAGGTTTTATCCGATACCGGTGCCAAACCGGTACTTCTGAAACGGTGCCAGTGCTTAAACGGTGTTCGAACCGGTGCTTAAAGAATGGAGAACACAAACTTTGTCCAAAAACCTTTCATGTTCAGCTGTTTTTTTGTAAAAAGATAACAATGTTAGCCTTTTCTGCAGCTATAGGGGATATATTGTCACAGTTTGCCGAGGCAAACTGCGTGGAGTGTGAGGAGTGGACCCAGGTGCAGACATTCTAAAACTCAAAACTTAACTGTTGATGAGCTGTTTATTCAGGCAGACAGGAAAGTACAAAATAAAAGGGCAAAAACAATGCAAACTAAGCAATAACCTAAACTGGGTGAACTAGAAAGGAAGCACGAACTATGAAAACCCTGGCAAACAGAAACACAAACAAAACTCTAAACATGGCAATGATGAGGGGGATATATGAAAACCTGAACACAGGACATGGCATGGGAATAACACAGACGATCCGACAAAGACTGAATGAGAAGGCACAGACTAAATACACACAGGAGGCTAATGAGAGAAGTGGGAACACATGGGGGAACAGCTGACACACATGAACATAACGACCTCAGTGGAAGAGTAAAACTAAACACGATGAACTCAGGAACACAAGATCTCTTCAAAATAAAACAGGAAACATGAGACGCAGACATGAAACACATGAAGGGCAGGGGAGACTTAACAGGGGTTGGAAGACACAAGGGGAATCTAATAACAAATGAACATGGAAAACCTAATAAGCTTAAACATACACTATAAACATCAAAAGAACTAAAACTCAAAACACTGGGTCATAAGACCCAGGATCGTGACATATATGTATATATAAAAGGTAAATACAATTTTTTTATTCCGTTAATGTGGATATCTGACTTGCCTTTTCTTATTATTTGATTATCCTGCTTATCATTATTATTTGATTATCATTATTATCATCATGTATAGTGTCATATAGCACCTTTAAAGTTTGCCAAGTGTTTTGATATAAAGGCAAACTCAAGGTGTAGATTTAAACTGAGCAAGGAAAAACTGGAAGCTATCAATCAGCTTGATTGATTGAAAATACACTTAAATATTACATGAGTTTAATCTTTATATTTTATAACAAATTCATTTATGCTGGTATGAGAGAGTCAGGGGAGCACAGCTGGATGTCAGTGGTTGGACTGGTGGTCTACTTCACTAGATAACATCTCGCTCTGGTTTAAAGTCTGAGCACAAAGACACAAAGGTCAAATAACACATAACCTTTGTAGTTCAGTTGAAACCTCAAAACTTTATCTTTTCTTATTAGAAATGTAGGAAGGGAGGAAAAATGAAAACCTGATGAGGCTCAGTGAAGTATATTTAAGCATAAAATTGTGTAACGGCTAAATGATGATATGAATGCCACAGCTACAATAAGTAAAATATTCACTGAACTGATAATAAGCGCAGCAGAGGATAATGCGATCAAAAGCACAATTCAGAAAGATGAAAGATGAAAGTGGTGTAACAGAAGCAAGAATGTGTGTGTGGTCTCAGGCTCTGCTGCAGGGGAGAGCCGGGCAGGCAGGCAGGGCAGCTGTGGGGTATCTACTAATCACGGGCTGTCTGTATTTCAGTGAGGCTGCTGCAGAGGAGGAGAGTTGACAGGAGAGCAGTCAGTCTGGAACTGAAAAGGTCCAGCCAAAAAGTGTGACAAAAAATAAAAATATAAAACACTGACTAGTTTGTATACAAGTGCTGACTGGGGTTTGCAGTCCAATTTAATACAAAATGTTTTAAACTGAAAAAGTAAAATAAAATACTGTACTGCAGTACCTCAGGCAGAAATACTGTGTATGAAAATGGTCTAACATTTTATAATATTGCCCTTAAACTTAGAGTTTAATTCTCCCAGGATTACATGGAATGTCAGTGTAATCTGATGATGATTTTATTTACAAATACTTGTAGCTAGAATGAGGGAGTAACAATTGCGATTTTTTACAGACTAGAAGAAATAATTGTACTGTCATTTTAAGTAGTCCATAACTTTGTGGTAATTTAGCAAAAGAATAAACAAAGAAATGTAATATTAAATTGTAATTTTTGCTGGTGTAGTCACTTAACCTTGCCTTTTAAGATTTTTAATAATGAATGAAATTTATCTTGTTATATTACATGTAAAAATCTATTACATACTGTTCTCTCTTTTCCAGTTCCACAAAAATAAATAAAATAAACACTACAAATCTTGTAAGGGAGAAGTCAGAGTGATTTTATGATGAAGCCAGGGCAATGGTGTTTTTGGCAGTCATTTTAAGTTGTAGATTGAAGCTGCTCAGCTCATCTTTTTGGCCACCAGGTGCCACCAAAGGGGACTGTGTTGAAGCGTTTGAAGTAAAGAACCTTTGTTTGATACAAGCTTCAACTTCAGAAAGCTGGGAGGTGGGGGGCTCTGCTTTTTGTCCATCACTGCTGATCCTCTGGGGCTCCCACCCTTTGAGTGTAGGCGATCCATCAGGGGCCTCCTCCTTCTTCACCTGCTGGAATGGTTGAAAAGATATTGCTGACACCTGTGGCCTTAGGTCTTCAGCACTCTTGGGAGCTCCTTGAGGGCTTTATTACTTCATCCCTATCCTCAATTTGAAGTACATTTTCATGACAAAAATGCTCACACTTGACTCTCTCTCACTCTCACTTTGTTTCTCTGTCACACAAATACAATGACTCCACAAGAAAATTATTGATTTATGTACCAATTTATGTACTCCAACCTTTTAGTGTTTCTTTCCCTATTACAATATAAATTGCCATGATATGACTGTTGTTGTTATCAGGTGGTGCATGAATAAAAGTCAATTGAATTAAAAATGTATTGATTGTGTGTGGCAGGTCACATGATTCACATGATCCATATTTGTGGCTTTTAAGAAAATATATATTTCTTCAGGCTGGGCTAATCATTAGTTAACACACTGGGAATTTAGTCATACGAGTTCCTGTAGAGATGGGAGGAGCTGCTCTGCTGAGGTGAGGAGGAAACAAAGTACTGTAATTTCAGTTTGTACAGTCATGAAGCAGATGAGTGAAAACAAGGTGAGTGTTACTGAGCATTTATGGGGTGTCAGAATAATAAGAACATGTGTTTCATACTGGAAAAACTCATATGCATGTTTCTCAAGGTAGAACAAAAAAGTCTGAAAATACTTTTAGCCTGTTTTGGTATCGGAATTTGTGACACCATACACCATACGTCAGACTGACTTTGTTTTTCTTGTGCTGAGTTAGCTGTCTCTCAGTGAGCTGTAAGAGAGTAAAAGTATTTATTATTTATGAGACAAAGGGTCACCTGCATTTAATACAAGCTAGACTGTGTGTATGTGTGTCCTGGTGTGGTGTATATCCTGTTCTGCCAGTTATGTCTTAAAAAATGTTTCTGATGTTTCTTCTCTGCTGTTTTCACAGTCAGTGCTCCTTGTTTCTTGCCCAGAAGTCATAAAGATGAGTGTTTTGAGGCAGAACAGAGCAGAGTTTCAAGGATCCAGCTCTATTTCCATAAACAGTGACAATCTCAGAGATTATCATCCAATCTACAGTCATGAACTTGGACCATCAGGCAAAAAGTAAGAAACTATGTATATTATAAACAATGTGAAAATGGCAAAAGGAGAGAATAAAATTTAGTAACACAGTAAAGTGATTTAGTAAAAGCTTTAAAATCACTAAAACAATTATATGAAGTGATTTGCCTTAAACAACCACTGATACAGCTGTGTTGCTTTCAGTCTGTATTGTGTGTTTGACTTCATGATATGTGTTTCCAATGAGGTTTTATAGTTTTATTCTCCTTTGTAAAATAACGGCTGTCCTACCAATACACTTATTGATGACTTGGATTGGTTTGATGCTGGCAACACCACACTATTCATGTGAATGTGCTCATAACTAAACTAATGAGCTGCTGTGACTCCTTATTCTGGCGATCCATGGTAGGATTAATGAATAATGATGAAGGAAAGACTAATTTGGTATATTTGCAATTCACTTCAATTCAATTTTATTTATATAGCACCAAATCACAACAGCAGTCGCCTCAAGGCGCTTTATATTGTACAGTAGATCGTACAATAATAGGTACAGAGAAAAACCCAACAATCATATGACCCCCTATGAGCAAGCACTTTGGCGACAGTGGGAAGGAAAAACTCCCTTTTAACTGGAAGAAACCTCCGGCAGAACCAGGCTCAGGGAGGGGCGGGGCCATCTGCTGCGACCGGTTGGGGTGAGAGAAGGAAGACAGGATAAAGACATGCTGTGGAAGAGAGACAGAGATTAATAACAGATATGATTCGATGCAGAGACGTCTATTAACACATAGTGAGTGAGAAGGGTGACTGGAAAGGAAAAACTCAATGCATCATGGGAATCCCCGGCAGCCTACGTCTATTGCAGCATAACTAAGGGAGGATTCAGGGACACCTGGTCCAGCCCTAACTATATGCTTTAGCAAAAAGGAAAGATTTAAGCCTAATCTTAAAAGTAGAGATAGTGTCTGTCTCCCGAATCCAAACTGGAATCTGGTTCCACAGAAGAGGGGCCTGAAAACTGAAGGCTCTCCCTCCCATTCTACTTTTAAATACTCTAGGAACAACAAGTAAGCCTGCAGAGCAAGAGCGAAGTGCTCTAATAGCGTGATATGGTACTACAAGGTCATTAAGATAAGATGGGGCCTGATTATTTAAGACCTTGTATGTGAGGAGCAGGATTTTGAATTCAACTCTGGATTTAACAGGAAGCCAATGAAGGGAAGCCAAAACAGGAGAAATATGCTCTCTCTTTCTAGTCCCTGTCAGTACTCTTGCTGCAGCATTTTGGATTAGCTGATGGCTTTTCAGGGAGTTTTTAGGACATCCTGATAATAATGAATTACAGTAGTCCAGCCTGGAAGTAATGAATGCATGAACTAGTTTTTCAGCGTCACTCTGAGACAGGATATTTCTAATTTTAGAGATGTTGCGCAAATGGAAGAAAGCAGTCTTACATATTTGTTTAATATGTGCGTTGAAGGACATGTCCTGGTCAAAAATGACTCCAAGTTTCCTCACAGTGTTACTGGAGGCCAAGGTAATGCCATCCAGAGTAAGAATCTGCTTAGATACCATATTTCTAAGATTTTCAGGGCCGAGTACAATAACCTCAGTTTTATCTGAATTAAGAAGCAGAAAGTTAGCGGCCATCCAGGTCTTTATGTCTTTAAGACATTCCTGCAGTTTAACTAATTGGTGTGTGTTACCTGGCTTCATGGATAGATAGAGCTGCGTATCATCTGCATAGCAGTGAAAATTTATGCTATGTCTTCTAATGATGCTGCCTAAGGGAAGCATGTATAATGTAAATAGAATTGGTCCTAGCACTGAACCCTGTGGAACACCATAATTGACCTTAGTGTCTGAAGAGGACTCTCCATTTACATGTACAAATTGGAGTCTATTAGATAGATATGATACAAACCACTGCAGTGCAGTACCTGTAATACCTACAGCATGTTCTAATCGCTCTAATAGGATATTATGGTCAACAGTATCGAAGGCTGCACTGAGGTCTAGCAGGACAAGCACAGAGATGAGTCCACTGTCAGAGGCCATAAGAAGATCATTTGTAACCTTCACTAAAGCTGTTTCTGTGCTGTGATGAGCTCTGAAACCTGACTGAAACTCTTCAAATAAGCCATTCCTCTGCAGATGATCTGTTAGCTGTTTGGCAACTACTCTTTCAAGGATTTTTGATATGAAAGGAAGGTTGGAGATTGGCCTATAATTAGCTAAGACAGCTGGGTCTAGAGATGGCTTTTTAAGTAAAGGTTTAACTACAGCCACCTTGAAGGCCTGTGGTACATAGCCGATTATTAGAGATAGGTTGATCATATTTAAGATCGAAGAATTAATTAATGGCAGGACTTCTTTGAGCAGTTTTGTAGGAATGGGGTCTAAAAGACACGTTGATGGTTTGGAGGAATTAATTATTGAAGTTAACTCAGAAAGATCAATTGGAGAAAAAGAGTCTAACTTAACATTGATGGTACTAAGAGTAGCTGTAGATAATATTACATCTGTGGGATGATTATTGGTAATTTTTTCTCTAATGATAAGAATTTTATTTGTGAAGAAGTTCATGAAGTCATTACTAGTTAACGTTAAAGGGATTGTTGGCTCAGTAGAGCTCTGACTTTTTGTCAGCCTGGCTACAGTGCTGAAGAGAAACCTGGGGTTGTTCTTATTTTCTTCAATCAGTGACGAATAGTAAGATGTTCTGGCTTTGCGCAGGGCTTTCTTATAAATCAGCAAACTATTTCTCCAGGCTAAATGATGATCCTCTAAATTTGTGACACGCCATTTCCTCTCCAGCTCACGAGTTATCTGCTTTAGGCTACGTGTTTGAGAATTATACCACGGAGTCAGGGACTTCTGATTTGAGGCCTTAGTTTTCACAGGAGCTACAGTATCCAGAGTCGTACGTAGTGAGGCGGTAAAATTATTAACAAGATAATCGACCTCTGTTGGAGTAGCGTTCGGATAGCTGCTCTGCTCTATGTTGGTACAGGGCATTGAAGAAGATAACAGTGGGTGGATTATATTCTTAAACTTAGTTACAGCGCTTTCAGAAAGACATCTACTGTGATAAAGTCTACTCTCCACTGCTGTGTAATCAATTATTGTAAATGTAAATGTTATCAGGAAATGATCAGACAGCAGAGGGTTTTCAGGAAACACTGTTAAATGTTCAGTTTCTATGCCATATGTTAAAACAAGATCTAGAGTGTGATTAAAGTGGTGGGTGGGTTCTTTTACATTTTGAGAGAAGCCAATTGAGTCTAGTAACAGATTAAATGCGATGTTGAGGCTGTCATTTTTAGCATCTACATGGATGTTAAAATCACCCACAATAATTATTTTATCTGAGCTGAGCACTAAATCAGATAAAAAGTCTGAGAAATCAGAGAGAAACTCTGTGTAAGGCCCAGGTGGACGATAGATGATAACAAGTAAGACTGGTTTCTGAGTTTTACAGCTGGGTTGGACGAGGCTAAGCATCAGGCTTTCAAATGAATTAAAAGTCTGTCTTGGTCTTTCATTAATTAATAGACTGGTGTGAAAAACTGCTGCCACACCGCCCCCTCGGCCTGTGCTTCGGGATTTCTGGTAGTTAGAATGACTCGGGGGTGCTGATTCATTTAAACTAACATAATCATCCTGCTGCAACCAGGTTTCTGTAAGGCAGAGTAAATCGATTTGTTGATCAATTATTAAGTCATGTACTAACAGAGACTTGGAGGAGAGAGACCTAATATTTAATAATCCACATTTCACTGTTTTACTCTTTGGTTCAGATGTGGATACTGTATTGTTCTTTCTTTGTGATTTTCTATGTTTAAATTGTTTATTGCTGGTTTTTAGTTTGTTTGTTTTTTTGTCTTTTTGGGAGCTGACACAGTCTCAGTGGAGATGGGTTTTTGGGGGGGTAGCAGGAGGAGAGAAGCTGCAGAGAGGCGTGTAAGACTGCAACTCTGCTTCCTGGTCCCAACTCTGGATTGTCATATTTTGGGGGTTTAATAAATTGGTCCATATTTCTAGAAATGAGAGCTGCTCCATCCAAAGTGGGATGGATGCCGTCTCTCCTAACAAGACCAGGTTTCCTCCAGAAGGTTTGCCAATTATCTATGAAGCCCACATCGTTTTTTGGACACCACTCAGACCGCCAGCACACCTCCTGGTGTGTAAATCACACATTTCCCTGCAGAGTGGTTGAGTTCTGCAGAGCTTTATAAATGTCTCTGCCAGTTGTTTCCATCATTGTCTGAATGATTGAGTCCAAATGTATGCAGACATGGGCATTCAAACACACCAGTTGTCTTTGCTGTTTGTTGTGGGAGCTTGTCCTTGTCATTACCCACATAGCAAAATTGGTATGGCCCAGATCTGGCCCTGCTTACATAAACATGGGCCAGCACAAGGCCAGTTGCAGATACACTGGTGGTCCTGTGCTGGCCCATGTGTGTATTACATCTGGCAAACCTGATCTGGGCCACCAAAGGGCTGTCATTCTTTGCAGTATGTGGGCCATGTGTAACCACATTGTGTGGGTCAGATCCGGACCATACCAATTTTGCTATGTGGGTTGATGCCGGATCTGCGGAAGACCTGTTTTCTACGGGCCACATAAACCAAACCACAATTGAGCCAGATATGGCATGCCATTACGTAGACAGTGCCATTTATGCCAGACCTGGCCCACATCTGGATGACATACATTTTATCATGCCAGACGTCAGCCAGCGGTGCCAGCTTGATACCAGATCCGGGCCAGACCTGCTTGCTATGTGAATAGAGTAGTTGTAAGAGAGTTCTTTAGCCTCATAAATCTGACAGAGAGAGGCAGCTGAATGACCAACAACAGGCACATGTAGAAGGAAAATCAGTGCTTTATTCATTGTTTGTGTTTACAGACGTCAGCAACACAACCACAGAGCAGAATTTCCAGGATCCAGCTCTGTGTCCATGAACAGTGACATGTCCAGAAAATATCCTCCAGTCTTCAGTCATGAACCTGGATCCCCAGTCACACAGTAAGAGACTGATTTGGCTATAAACTGAGTGAAGATGATTTTGGTTTTCGAGTATTTCATGTTGTTTCAAAGGGGTTCACAGTGACATGTCCAGAGGTTATCTTCCACAGTTCAGTCATAAAGTAAGAGACTGATTCTGCTCTCAAATAGGTGAAGATGATTTTGGTTATGGAGTCTTTTTATATTATATGAAAGGGGTCTGCGAGGGTGGAGTCATTGAATTGTGCTTAATCTTTTCTACATCAGGTTTTGGTTGAGATAAAAAAAATAAATTTTGCAACAATCAATTATGTGGAAAGAAAAGACACCATTGTTGGAAGCCTTAAGCTAAAATATATCTTCCAAAAAATTTGGAAGTTTGCTAAACTTAGCTTAACATATTACGATGTTTCTAATATTTACAACAAAGGTTTTTAAGGTCACACATTCATTTGAAATGATTTCTGCAAAACACACACAGCAGCTGTGCTGCTTTCAGAGTGTATCATGTGTTTAACCTATTGATATGTTTTCCTATGAAGTTTTGTAGTAAGAATGAGACTCTCTATTGTAAACAATATGAAAATGGTCAAAATATTAGCTAAGAATTCTAAAATAATTTAAAAAAGATTAACCTGCCAATAGCTTGTCCTACATTAATTAGAGTTGTTGTAAGAGAGTTCTTTAGTTGGTAACAGTCTGTTGTACAGAAGTCATAGTAGTTGTGAGAAAACAGAGATTTTCAGCCTTACACATCTGACCAACGGATGACCAAAAACAGGTCACTTGATTCTATGTTTGTGTTTGCAGATGTCAACAACACAATCACAGAGCAGAGTTTCCAGGATCCAGCTCTATCTCCATAAACAGTCACATGTCCAGAAAATATCCTCCAGTCTTCAGTCATGAACCTGGATCCCCAGTCACACAGTAAGAGATTGATTTGGCTATAAACTGAGTGAAGATGATTTTGGTTTTCGAGTATTTCATGGTGTTTCAAAGGGGTTCACAGGGGTGGAGTCAGTGAACTGTGCTTACATTCCTCTGGAGCAGATCAGAAACTGGTAGGGATGAAATTTCTGAAATTTAAAAAAAAATATTTTTCTAAGCATTAAAGACACAATTCTTAAAAGATAGAGGCTAAACATAGTCTTGAATGAATGGACAAATTTTTATTAACATACTAGCTTTTTGTAGTCTTTCGTAGAAGGCTCTTAAATAAATTACACATTCAAATTAAGCAATTATTCCTTTCTATCTATCTATCTAACATATAAATAAACACAAAGAAAAGCACATATCCACGAGGGAGATCACAACAAGAGAAAGAAATAAACAGAGGGCTTAAATACACAAAAAATAACCAGGGAAAATGAAACAAGACGGAAACACGGCTGCAGCTCTAATAGGACCCTGCAAGACAGAGGAAGCAAAACTGCACATAGCACACATCAGGCGATCTGTGATGTTTTCCCAACTCTTTGGAAGTCAACATCTGCCACAGCTTGTAAACAATAAAAAACAACAGGATTAACATCTGATGTCTAGATTCTTTTTGAATTCAGATATGTGATCATATATGGCAAGGAAACTACTAATATAACTGTACTGCTTTAAGAAGACGAAGCAAAAGTGGAGCAGATTGGGGAGTGTGTGTGACCAAACATGTGGAAACCAGAAGGATTGCTAGCTCTTCTGAGCAGTGTGGGGACCATAGCCAAACTCGGAAGACTCCAGAAAGTGGAGAATTAATGTGAACAAACTGAGAGGGAAATCCTGAGCACAGTGGACAAACAGCTTTAAGAGATGAACTAAAGAGCAGAGAAGGTGA
Source organism: Oreochromis niloticus (assembly GCF_001858045.2). Classification (NCBI taxonomy): domain Eukaryota; kingdom Metazoa; phylum Chordata; class Actinopteri; order Cichliformes; family Cichlidae; genus Oreochromis; species Oreochromis niloticus. Next base: position 57,585,682 of record NC_031967.2, read on the forward strand.
AGATGAAGGCAAACGCAGAGGTTTGTGATGTTGCATGAGAGGCTGCAGGTTTAATCGAGACTATCCTCGAGTATTCAGTTATGAACCTGGATCATCAGGCACAAAGTACAAATTTTGGAATAACCGGTTTTCTGAAAGTCAAGACAACATTCTTGGAAGCTAGGCTAAACCCTATCTTCTAGGAAAAGTGGAAGTATAAGCTTCATGTTGTTAAACTACTACACTGAAAAAAAGAACATACTGGATGTACTTAATTCAATAGTGGACATTGGGTCCACAGAGGTGTCTTGCAACAATTTTGGCAGAACATTTAACAACTGAGTTAAATTAAAACGTAACATTATAACATGAGGCAATTGTGTTAAATACACCCAAGATGCTTACACAAGTCCAAGAAAAGGCCAATCTCCTTCCCATATGGAAAAGATACGTATAAATCTTATAAAGTTTGTATCTGTCATGTGTGTAAATCTGATGCAAGTCTTTTCTAAGTTTTTTTTTTTCTATTGTTTTTCCATATGGATTGTTTCAGTGTAGACCAAACAGCCACCCACATAAAAGCTGTTTTGCTTCGATTAAGAATACATGCACAGCTTTACACAAGAAAAGGCAAAAAAAAAAAAAAAAACCCAAAAACAATAAGTGAAAGATACTAAAGGGAAAAAATAGTAACCGAATGCCCACTACTATAAACGTACCACAGAAACAAGACTCTCTACACAGCAACTAATCAAAACACAGGTTCTTTGTTGGATGGTGGAGGTTAGGAGAGAAGGGGCCAGGTGGCTGTCATCTGGTGGTTAAATACTGGAGGTGATCAACCAATTATCCAATCCGAGGATAGGCAGAGACTCCACCCAGCTACTCAGCAGGCACGCCCAGGTGTCCAACTCCTAAGAGAGAAAAGGGGAAGAAAACCACAGCCATCCTCTGGTGGGAGGAGTCACACATAAAAGAAACACAACATTGGATCATAACAAAGTGTTTGCATTACTACAAAAGGTTTTACTGCTTTTCTTTGGACAGAATAATTTTTTGTTCGTGTCCACAGAGAGAAGAAGAGGAATTTCTTTGTGGAGAAGCCGGTGTCCTGCTGTGCGTTGCATCAGGATGTCCTGAAGGATTCATCAAAAGACTTCTGTCCCCAATGTGGAGTCAAGTCTGGAACCAGAACTTATCAGCAGACAGCCTGTAAGAGCATCTGTGCAAAAACAAAAACTTAAGCTTTCTTGCTCTCTTGTTTAATTGTTTTCCATTCTTTCAACAGATACTGATCTAGAAAAATGTTTAGATGCGTTAAAAGTCACTCTGAGGAAACGATATGAACGTGTGATGGAAGGAACTGATAAAACAGGAATTGGAGCCCTCCTCAGATTGATCTACACTGAGCTCTACATCACAGAGGAGCAGAGTGAAGCAGTACACTTCCAACATGAGGTGAGGCAGGTGGAGAGCACTTGTAAGAAGATCCACCGTGAAACACCAATCAGCTGCCAGGACATCTTTAAAACCTTACCTGACCAACAGAGACCCATCAGAGTGGTTCTGACATATGGTGTTGCTGGCATTGGAAAAACCTTCTTGGTGCAGAAGTTCACTCTGGACTGGGCAGAGGGCTTAGAAAACCAACACATCAGTGCGGTGGTTCTGCTTTCATTCAGGGAGCTGAACTTGGTCAGAGATGAGCAGTACAGTCTCCTGGAGCTGATCCATGTTTTCCATCCAACATTACAGAGCGTCACAGCAGAGCAGCTCACTGTGTGTAATCTTTTGTTCATCTTTGACGGCCTGGATGAAAGCAGACTTTTGTTGGATTTCACCAACAGGAAGCTTGTGTCTGATGTCACACAGAAGTCAACCATCAGTGAGCTCCTGACAAACCTCATCGAGGGGAATCTGCTTCCCTCTGCTCTCATCTGGATAACTTCCCGACCTGCAGCAGTCAGTCAGATTCCTCCTAAATGTGTTGACAGGATGACAGAAGTTCGAGGCTTCACTGATGCTCAGAAGGAGGAGTACTTCAGGAGGAGATTCAGAAATAAAGAGCAGTCAAGCAGAATCATCTCCCACCTGAAGACATCCAGGAGCCTCCACATTATGTGTAGTATCCCAGTCTTCTGCTGGATCACTGCTACAGTTCTGGAGCACATGGTGACTACAGAGGAGAGAGCAGAGCTGCCCAAGACCCTGACTGACATGTACTCACACTTCCTGCTGGTTCAGACAAAGAGAAAGCACAAGTACCACGAGGGGAAAGAAATGAGTCAGCAAGAGCTCACCAGTGCTGACAGGGAAGTTCTTCTGAAGCTGGGGAGGCTAGCATTTGAACATCTGCAGAAAAAGAACATCCTGTTCTACCAAGAAGACTTGGAGCAGTGTGGTCTGGATGTCACAGAGGCCTTGGTGTACTCAGGAGTTTGTACAGAGATCTTCAAAAGAGAGTGTGTGATCTTCCAGAAACCAGTTTACTGCTTTGTTCATCTGAGCATTCAGGAGTTTCTGGCTGCAATCTACATGTCCCACTGTTACACCAACAGGAAGACAGAGGTGCTGCAGGACTTCTTTACTGTAGACGATAAAGGAAATAAGATATCTTTGAAAGAAATATCATCCCTGGAAGATTTTCTGAGCGGAGCCATGGAAGAATCCTTGAAAATTCCGAATAGCCACCTGGAACTGTTTGTTCGTTTCCTTCATGGCCTCTCTATGAAGTCCAACCAGAGACTCTTAGGAGGTTTATTGGGTCAGACAGAGAGCAGTCCAGAAATCATCCAGAGAGTCATCAACAACCTGAAGAAGATTAGCAGTGAAGGCAAGATTCCTGAAAGATGCATAAACATTCTCTACTGTCTCAGGGAGATGAATGACGTCTTAGTACATCAGGAGATCCAAGAGTTTCAAAAGTCACAGAACATGTCAAAGAAGAAACTTTCTGAAATCGAGTGCACAGCTTTGGCACATATGTTGATGATGTCAGAGAACATTATGGAGGAGTTTGATCTGCAGAAGTACAACACATCACGGGATGGACGATGGAGCCTGCTTCCAGCTGTGGTAAACTGCAGAAAGGCTCGGTGAGTCCAAGTGTGATTAACATTATAAATCAGTGTAGATCAATAGTTTAGTTCCTAAAATTAATCTTACTAGAAAACATCATTGCTCTTATTACACTATTCCAGTTATTTATTCTAAACATTACATGTCAGTTATTTTGTCAGAAATGTTGCTGAGGTATTGCAAACACTAAAAATGTTTTTATAATAGAAAATTATTTGGAGGATTCAATTTTTATACATCTATATCTTCAGCTGAAACAGCCACTGTGGCCAAATGTGAACGTAATGGAATGTTGTCATTGATTTATTTTCAACAATAGAAATTAAATCATTCAGGTTCTTCAGTACAGTCAGTGATAATAACATTGATGTAAATCTTGATAACATCACAGTGAGTGGTCAGAAATTAATCATATGAGACTGTGATAGGAAGCACGCAGCTTTCACGCACACAGCACTGAAAGATGAGTGCTGGTTTCTTTACAAAGGGTTTTAACCAGATTGCTTTTAGCAGCTTTGCCGCTGCACACTTCAGTTCATCTTTGTACCACACACAGCTCTGTCCTGCTTTTCAGCTCTCACTCCTCTTTCAGGCCTCAGCAGCTACTGAAATAGGGAAAGCATGGTTAGCATAATGGATGTCAGCTTTGACAGCCAGACTTCCTCCGTCCCCTGCAGCTGAGTCACAAACCACACCCTGCCACAGACACTTTTGATTGATTTTTACTCCTGAGTCCAACTTTTATTTTAGCACTCTGGAGTTGACGGACACAGTACCAAATCACATGAAATATTAAAATGAAATGCAAAGAAGACACACCCTAACTGCATCTCTATTTCAAGTGAAGAATTCAAAATATTTACCAGTTTTTAAATTGTGTTGATAGGCCAGGAAAAATAGACTGATAAATAGTTTCCAACGTGCTTTTTCTGAATATTGTTGTCATGTTTGGTACAGGAAGAAATGGTAAAAACTAGATGTTTTAAGGACAGTGCTGCCAAGCAGAAAGTGGCTGCAAGTAACACATTAAATCAAAGAAAGATTGAAGATCTGTAGGTCTGACAGAGACAGAGGAGAATTATTAAAATGTTTCATGTTAGTAACATCAGATCAGCTGAGCCAGAAGAGACAATTTCCCCATTGTGTTGCATCGAGCACACAAAGTAAATATAATATGTCTTCTTAATAATAACATGCTTTTAATATATGTGTCAAAACAGACTTCATGATGTTCATGTCTTTGGGAAAAGCTGTGGATCTTTGGCCTTAGCTCTGACCTCAGACCCCTCCCATCTGAGAGAGCTGCACATGAAATCAGTGAGACTGGAGGAAGACGCAGAAGAACTTTTTACTCATCTGGGGCATCCAAACTGTAGACTGGAGACACTCAGGTTAGTTAACTGTATTTACTGTAATAGTAAAACACTTCTGTTTAAAAATAAGCGAAGATGAGGATGCACTGCGTGTCACGTTCGCTGCAAAAAACAGGACTCAAATGCAGGACAGTGTGTTTATTTACAGTGAAATAGTGAACACTGATCAATCTGCCACACTCACAGACACATGCAAAAGATAGGTTTACCTCAGGGCTGTACTGATCAGGTCGCTAAGTGACCCAGCATCGACTGTAGCTCAGCCACACTGTTAAGTAGTGACCACTGACGAGGATGATCAGCACCAGCTGGTGAAGCTTGATGGATGACAGGTGTGGCTGGCTTCAGTGAGGGAATTCCTTTCTGCTTGATGTTACCACATAAACCAGCGGTGTGGGTACAAGCTTGGGTACTAAAAATACATACTATAATATTGGTTTTTAGTAATATCTGGTTAGTTTTAATCAGTGTGTAGAGTTGATTCTGCTGCCGTGTGTGTGGGTTTTTGTTTTTTTTTCTGCAAGTTTGCACTTGACAATAATCTGTACAGTTTGCAATAGTCTTTCCTCCATTAGACGTTCACTTGGTTTCTTATAAGAAAAAGATGATTTAATAAAAGAATACTTTGTAATTCATATGATGTTTATTCAGCTTTGAGGACAGCACTTTGTTAGAGAAGAACTGTTCAGAACTGCTCAGTGCTCTGAAGTCCAACCCCCCCTACCTGAAACATCTGGATCTAATAGGATGCAACCTGGAGGGTTCAGGAATGAAACAGCTGTATGATTACCTGGAGAGTCCACACTGCAAACTACAGTTTAAAAGGTCAGTTCACTTGACTTAGAGTATAAAGGAAACATATTTCTTTGGTTTCTGTTTATCAGTGTGTCTGCAGAACAAACAATCACACATACAAAGAGAATCCGGCTGTGTAGCAGGCTGACTTTGTGATGATCCACAGTAACAACAGAACAAAGTTACTCCTCATTGAACTGCACTTTTAAAGGTCCCGTGTTCTTACACTTATGAATTGTTAGTTTCACATGTCCCCAGAATCTGTATTTCACGCTTCTGTTCACAACAATACACAGATCTTTTTTTAACCATGTCTGCATACGTCAAGTTAGAAACTCCTTTTACTGTCAGTGGAAGTCAAACTGGAATGGGCACTACACCCACCTCTTTCTGTGGAAAACACTCAACAGGAGCAGAGCAGCTCTTTCTGTATACTGTCTGACTTTTTGATAGAGACCTGAATTTGACACTGCATTGCTCCTAACTGCAAATGCACCACAGGCCATCACAGTCTAAACACCAAACACCTCTATCTAAATTCTGTAAACCAATAGATCAGGTTCATTCTTTCTAATCATGTTTACTGCAATTTTTGTTATTTCTCTCACATTCACAACAATAAGCTGCTCACTTCTTGCTGGACCTCCATCACAGGTTACACCAAGAGACACTGATTGATCAGTAATAACAGTTTAACACAAAAATGAGTTCATTACAATTGCTGGATGCACTTATAGTCAGTTTTAATGTTGTTTGTTTAGTATGATTTTTATAGTCTTTTCTCATTTTGTTAACAAAAAAATGTAACAATTTATTTTGTTGCTACCTGTTCTTGGTCCTGTCTCCTCATGTTCCTGCAGAGTGTCTGTGGTTTAGATGCTGCACTTAGGTGAGTATTATTCAGATCTGTTAGTGGGATTGATTTATGTATTTCAATGGTCACTTCCAGATTACTAAAGATAATTTTAAGATAAATCATTGTAATCGTAAATAATATCTCAAGATCTAATATATCATTAACACATTGCATTGATGTGCATGTCTGTTGATGTTTTTGTATTCAAATCGTTTGAAGACCAGCTGGCTTTGATGGATTTATACAGAATCTCAGTATTTGGTGAGTTTAACTTAAAAGGTTTCATTCTTTACATTAAACTCTTTTTAATTTAATTATTGACCTTTTGATGAGCTGCCATAGATATTATGAACACCTGAAATGAAATGACTCCTGTTTACAAAAACAAAATAAAAATCATATTTAAATTCACATGTACCCATATTTCTGATGTTTTGTGTGACATGTCCACTCGTTGTCTCACACAAACATCCATAGAATCACTTTATTTCTTTCATGATTCACTAAGACGTTGGATGTCTGTTTATTTTAAGAGTAAAGACGTAAATGTGCTGTTCCTCTCGGTTGTTAAAATTAATGATTGGTTTCCTAAAAATGATTTGAAGCATATGCAACAATCTTTTTCAATCTTAAATAGATCAAGACATGCAGTGATGCCTGCAGAGTCATCCTGAAAGAAATCAGTGGTCAACCCAACCCGTGGTTCTACCCAAACTTCCTGAATCTGTTCCTGAACGTACAAACACAGTGTGGCTTTAACACCAATATAAACCTTTGGTTTATGAATAAGAGCTTTGGAAATTGCCGAACCTCTTTTCAGTGGATGAAGTACAGGACTGAGGTAAAACACCTCGATCTCACAGTGTGCTGAGGTAATTTCCACTTCAGTGTATGCCTTTGCTTCCTGGATAATTCCTATCACTCCAGTGAGTGCATCAGTACTGGAATTTTGTCTTTCTCAGCTAAAGGACATTTTGCTCCAGTATCTGACATGTTCCCCAGTTTTGATTTGTTGCAGAGCAGAATCTTGTGATACAGGTTTCATTGCACTGTTTACACACACAAGGATCCACTGAGAAGACCACAGTTTGAATATAGACTGAAAACACAGATGTTGTCATTTATCTTACAAGAATCAGTAAACTCTGGAATAAGTTCTGCTATGTTATTTGGACTCCTGTCCTCCTGTTTTATACCTCAAGATGCTCTTTTGAGGTACAATAGCTAGTCTTGGAACTAAAAAGCAGACTTTGCTTGTGCAGGTCCTTGTTTATTATTTTACTATGAGACATTTTATTCATTTAACTACTGTAGTTTCACTGTTTAACATGTCTTGCTTGTGGTGTTGCATTACAATACAGCAGTGTGTTTTCAGTGCTGTGTTATGTTACAGCTCAGAGAAGGGTGTGTCACATATATACTGTGTTAAATGGCAGTCCGGTTTTGTACTTTTGCAATATTTGGAAAATACAGATACTTGGTTAAATAAGTACAGTCCATCTGGAAGGTATTCAGAACATTTAACTTGCTTACCATCATGTTATGTTACAGTCTTTTTTCAAGATGGATCAAATACATTTTCATCTCTACACACAACACAGTGTAATGATAAAGAGATAAAAAAAACTTGAAATTATTATACATTTATTTTAAAAATATTATTGATATAAACAATAAAATGTAATTGTAGCCTTTGTCCAATACTTTGTTAAAGCACCTACAGCCTCAGGTTGGAGCAGCAGTACACAGCCATTATCAGAGCTCCTTTTTATTGTTTGGCGAGGTTAAAGTCTGGGCTCTGTCTGGGTCACACATGGTCACTCTCCCTTAGAAATCAAATTTCAAGTATGAGGAGACTCATACATAAGTATGATGTAGCTTCACTGTATGGGTGATATTGGCCAGGTGATGCCTGCTTTTCTCCAGATGTGACTCTTGGCATTGAGGCCAAACAGTTCAATCTTTGTTTCATCCAATCAGTTCATTTTGTTTCTGATGGTCCGCAAGACCTTCAGGTGCCTTTTGGCAAACTCTAGGCCTGCTATCATGCGTCTTTTACTGAGGATTGGCATGATGATATGTGGATCAAGTGAAGTGCAGTGTTTTTTGTTCATTGCCTTACTGCTGTCACAGTTATTAAAATGAATGTTTAAGATACATTTGGTTAAAGTGCAAGGGTGTACAAAATACATTTGTCACCAAAGTCTGCTTGTAGACCAACAAATATTTATATAATTTGAGAATAGTAAGACAAATACATGTACAGAAAACATTAAATATTTGTTTATCATCTCCTCAACCTGCATTTTATGGTTATCCTGTGTTGCAGCACCACTCTGTGGAATGATGAAGAACTTCAGTTAAAGCCTACTTTAAATCTCAGAGGTTGATGCTTTGACTGAAAGTTTTTATTTTAAACTGCCAGCATTAGCTCCTCACATTAAAGCGGATCAAAAGAAGATCCAAGCACCAACATGTGTTTGTCCCATAAAACAAAACAGTAAAACAGACACACAAAAAAACTCTGGCTTCAGTAATCCAACATAATCTCACCAAGATCAATAGTGTCCCTTATGGAAAATAAGGGACACTATTAAATATATATGAATCTCATAAAGTTTGTATCTGTCTTGTGTGAAAAGCATACAAGAGTGAAAACAGATATAAGATCCCTTGAAAAATTATATAAATGAAACTTGTATGTTTTGGATACTTACTAAAACAATATATGAAAGTAATGAGAAAGTGGCCACTTTCATGAGTAAATCATATAAGCCAAATCTTTTTTTAAATTTTTTTTTCTATTTCTTTTCCATATGGGGTTCTACAAATTATAAAACCATCTGTGGTGCACATGGTTTGTGGTGTGACTGTGGGGAGGCTGACACACCTGAGCTGCATTAGCTCGTCGTGCCTCCACTGGTTATAACAGCAAACTAGGTCCTGAATGTTGCTTGTTTTTGTGTGTATCTCAACTGTGAGCCGTAAAGCTGCAGCCAAGTGTGAAGAACAACAACTGGAATAATAAAAAGGCTAAAAAGCATAAACATTTTGCTGGGTCTGCTGTGGTTATTTCACACCATCTTATAAAGAGATTACAATCAAATCTAGGATCTTTTTTGGGCACTCAGTCCCCAGCCATGATGTCATGTGACATAATTGTCACACGATATTATACATAATTTGTGAACCTTGCAGAGTGGGCACTCATTTTACCTTGGAGATTCAAGCTGCTCTTAGCTCGTAATTTTTGCCACAAGGTTCCACCAAAGGGGACTGTGTTGAAAAACTTCAAGTAAAGAACCTTTTTTTTGATACAAGCTTCAGCATAAGAAAGCTGGGAGGGGCTCTGCCGGGTACCGGGCAGTTTTGCCCCTCACTTCTGGTCCTCTTTAGAAAAAAACATCAACAACCAGGAAGCAGCTTCACCTCTGATCACACACGCACTCAACTCTACTCACTCACCTGGAGGATCAACAACACTCAGTGTGAAGTTGCAGGTCAATGTATATGATTCATTGATGAAGACCTGACACTCGTATGCTCCAGTGTCGTTTGTTGTAACATTCCCATCTTTCTTCTCTCGCTCATCTAGAGCCACTCGGTTGTGAAAAGATGGATGCTGGTTGCGTAGCTCAAAGTGCCCGTCCCGCTCTAAATTGACATAGTCTTCTACCTGGTCAGGTCTGGACCACTTTACGCCTGTGAAGTTGTTAACTGGATCACGACACGTCAGAATAACATCCTGTCCAGGCGTAGCTATGATGTCTAAAAGAGAAACAACACAGAGCAGTGAGGTTAAAGGTCATCAGTCAAAGTGCAAGAAAGTGCAAGAATAACTAAATTTGTATCACAGCTAAAACCGACCACAAGTCTGTTCAGATCATTGCTTAGCATAGTGTGAAAAAGCCCCGCCCACGAGAGTAAACAGAGTGTTTAATGGCCAGGACACAGTTCCATTATTGACAAGTGTACATGGCTCAGAACAAACACCATTATGCAGCTGTATTATTATTTGTCGTTTAAAAAAGTAATTTCAGGTGGACATTTGACTCCCACACTATGGTTAGCTCAGGACTTTCATGTCAGTCAGTCAGAGATAAACGTGTCAGTTAGCACTTTGTGACGGTGTCTGCACAGCAGCTGTTTACATTACCTACACCTCTCTTCAAACCATAAACTCCACTGTGAGCACAAAGACCTCCCACTATCCCTGTATCAGATGCATCTCAGACCTCTGTCACAGAGAAAAACTCACTGAATCAGATAGTGAGATGGTCCAGTCGTCTGATAGATGAGCCCTGTCTTGTTTAGCCTCCCTGTACTCTAAGCAGGTACAGAGGATGGTTTTATCAATCCTTAAAAATGGTTCCCATCCTCTAAGGCAGTGGTTCCCAAATTTTTATGCTAGGGCTCCCTTTGTTTTACAAGAAAAATGTTCATGCCCCTCCCCCCGTGCACGCACACGCACAAACACGTTATTATTTACATGAGATGAATTGCAGAATGGCAGATAGAGACAAAATACTGTTATTGTTAATCTGACTATCTTCAGTTTTTAAACACTTACATATACACACACAGTTACTGTCCCTCTATTTAGAAAGGCAGAGGCGTCACGGTGTAATTATTTTATGTGTAGTTGTTTTTTTCCTGTGTAATAATATTCAACATTGCTATCAATACAATTTTCAAAAATGCCTCTCTGTGCAAAATGGGTTTAAACACATAAACAACTGTAGGATACTGTTTGTCCGTGATTTGAACAGGGGGCACAAATTGTGGCAGGATCAGCCTGATGTTATTTGTATCCCGCTGTAACTTTACTCTACAAAGAGCTAACATCACCAAAATGTCAGTAGTTAATCATTACAACAAGTGTTTGTGAACTAAAAATCAAGAATGTGGGATACTGTTTGTCTGTAATTTGGAGAGCCCAGCGCTGCTCCCGATGAAGGGAAAACCAATTCTGCAGGGAGACCTACCTTGGCACTTGTGCAGGTGAAGCCAAAGGGAAGATATGCTTCACCATATTTTCTAGTCTTTGCCTTAGAATGAAGTTGGTTTGGAAACATATTCAGCGATGCTTCATCTCCTGCTTTGCGTTTGTGTGGGCGCCTCGTGCTAGCAGTGTCCAAGCATTTTGTTTTTTCCCTTTTCATACCGCCCCCCCCCAGGGGGCGGGCCCCACACTTTGGGCAGCTCTGCTCTAAGGGGTGAATTTCAGCTTCTTTCCTCAGGACGGAGGTTTCTATTTCCGAGATGCAGAACAAAGCTCTATGAAAACAGCTTTGTCGCTGTTGCTGTCACTGAATTAAATAAGAACTGTTTTTGATTCGAAACATTAAATTACTATATATGTGCTACAGTGAAGTTTATATCTTTATTAGGTATGTGTGTTTTTGAAGGGATGCCAAATGCTATCATTTTTCTGTAAAGCAAATTTACCTTGCCTATGGGTATAAATAAAGTTACCTTGAACCTTGAGCCCAAACAAAGGTCCCTGATGGGTGGTGTCAGGAAGAGAAGCTGGTGTAGAAATGACATTTTTAGCGACCCTTGGTGAATAAGGGAGTTGCAGTAATGTACCATGGGACATACATGGGCCCTGCAGTGGACTGTACAGTCCATTGAGCATGTTTACTGAGTCAGGCTTTTCTACAGATTCAGTTTGAACCGCCAAACTGAGACATTTCAAACAGTCAGCATGTCAGTAGGAGGCTGGTATGAAAAACCGTCATTCAGTCCCGCTGTTCTTGTCTTTGGTGTTCTTGTTGTTTTTCTGATCTACAGAAAATATAAAAGACAAGAACAGCGGGAATTGCCACAAAGACAAAACAATGCTTCCTTTTCTTCTCACTCCCCTGTTTCCTCCTTCCCTCCATCCTCTCTGCCTCCTCCTGGCTGACCTGCAGGTGAGAAACAGGTGTGAGGTGTCAGCTGTCAGGTAGGTGATGAGTGAAGAACAGAACAGAATCCATTTCCTCTTCAAACTGCTGTCAGACATTATCTACTGCACTCTGATCACATCACTCAGACCAGCTGCTTTCTACAAAGTCTCATCAACAACATCTTTAGAAACAAACATCAACAACCAGGAAGCAGCTTCACCTCTGATCACACACACACTCAACTCTACTCACTCACCTGGAGGATCAACAACGCTCAGGTAGATGATGCTGATGCGCTTCATACTGTCTCCGTCTTTCTGGACATGACACATGTATGTTTCAGCATCATTAATTGTCACATTCTTCAGAATCACAGACACGTCTCCATCCTTCATCTGTCTGTCCTGCAGATCCACCCGGTTCTTAAACAATGGATGCTGGTTTTCTAGATCAAACCACTCATCGCGGTACAAAAGTAAATATCCTTTCTTAAGACCATATTTGCTCCACTCCAGAAATGTGATAGGGTTGTTGTTGTTAGTTCTGCATGACAAAGTGACGTTCTGTCCAGATTCTGCTGTGATGTTTACGAGGTCTGCAAGACAAAAAAGAAGACCCATCTCTTTTGAACGGACAACTTCTGTTATTCTGCAATAAGAGATCACCACATGTACCCACATAGCAAAATTGCTATAGCCCGGATCTGTCCCACACAATGTGCTTACACATGGCCCACATACCGCAAAGAATGACGGCCCTTTGGTGGCCCAGAGATGGGCCAGCACAGGACCACCAGTGCGTCTGCAACTGGCATTGTGCTGGCCCAGGCACAATGCCAAAGGGCCGTCATTCTTTGCGATATGTGGCCAAATGTAAGTTGTGTGCAGCCACGGACCAGTTGCAGACACACAGCTGGCCCTGTGCTGGCCCAGATGTCAGCCAAATGTGTACCTTAATTAAGCCATGTAATAACAACATGTACAGGAACATAAATAGACAAACCTCTGTTCAGATAGTGGATGAATTGATTCTTTTACAGCGCAATTCCTTTCCCCCTTATTATTCAAAGTGCTCTGTACAACATGCCATATTCATCCAATCACATTCTTTCTGTGTTTCCTAATTAAAATCATATACATTCACACTCTTCGTATGCAGACTGGAGCCAGGAATCAAACCAGTAACCTTCCGATCAGTAGGTGACCTGCTCTACCACGTGAGCTACAGCCACCGAATGGCAAACCCTCACTAGGTATTGGATGAAGTGTACACTCACAAACCTGTCAAACCTGCATTTGAAACGTTGCCTACCATAGCAGCATAGTATTGCAACATGGCATTTGGGTCTTCTAACTAAAATAGGAAAATAGGAACATAAATAGTGCCATCATTGCTAGACCTGGCCCACATCTGGCTGACATACACTCTGCCATGACACCAGTGGGTCAGAAGTGCCAGTTTGATGCCGGATCCGGGCCAGACCTATTTTCTATGAGCCTGGGCCACATGACCAAAACACACAATTGAGCCAAATATGGCATGCCATCACATAGACAGTGCCATCTATACCAGGCCTGGCCCATATCTGGATGGCATATGTCTTACTATGCCAGAAGTCAGCCAGCAGTGCCTGCTTGGTACCAGATCTGGGCCAGACCTGCTTGCTATGTGGGTAATATGTGATACAGGTATGGATATAACAATCTGTGAGGTCACATGGTTGGTTTCTCCCATAATTGTTAGAGCTAAAAAAGAAAGAAAGAAAAAGACTCTTTGGACATTTCTTGGTGACATGAGGGTGATTCCCCAGTGACATGCACCCACATGCTAAACAGTTCTGAGGCAAAAAAGAGTAACTGAAACCCACATGACCTCTTCCCACATGCTTTTTCGGTATTAAGATACTATGCTCCTATACAGGAAATATGTTTGTTAATGAGATACGTTTGGTTATGAGATACATTTGGTTTGATCATTTATAAATAATCATTTGAACATAAAGACAGACAACCAGTCACACCCAGACCTATGGGCAATTTAGAATCATCGAGTAACCTAACCCCACTTACTGCATGTCTTTGGACTGTGGGAGGAAGCCAAAAACACGTGGAAAGAAGTCATGCAAACATGAAGAGAACATGCAAACTCCACAAAGAAAGACTTGCTGTCCAACATCAAATGTCAGTCTACTAATAAATAAATGTAATAAATCTACTAATAAATCTATTAAATGATGTCATATTATTTTGAATTAAATCTCACCAATCTTAACAAAGTGAATGAAATCTGCTGCAGTTTTAAAATTATGACATACACATTAAAGGGACAAATATACATATATGTATGTATGTACAATGCCATCTGTGTTGGAGATTCCCCACATAGTCCAAAAAGTCACACACACACACTCACCTGCAGCTGCAGACACGCAGAGGTGGAGAAACAATAACGTCCAGCAGTGTGACAGCTGCCCTGCTCTCTCCATGCTCTCAAGCTGAGTAGATTAGAATTTCAACGGCTCTTCCTTCACGCCAAATGGGAGGAGCTCTTATGACGTTACATCTACGGAGAAGGGTTGTTATAGTCATTTTCCATATAATGAGCAAAACTGGTTCCTGACAGTTATCTGCAATGTCACTTTCTGACCAATAGATGGCACTGTTACAAATTCCAAATGTGATTTGACCACAGTCATATCAAAGGAGTACTTGTGTCAAATCCAATGACTGCAGAAAAAAGGCTTTTTACTACTGCTGAGTTTGTATTTATTGGTTTTAGAATTGTTTTGGCATGAAACTCTTCTTCCGGCCAACTTTTTGCAATCTAGAGATTGATCCTCTTTAAAAGTGAACACCAAAGTCTCTCAAGAGAGCCAGTCTCTGTTATATTCTGCTCACATTTTTTCTTTTATGCTGTCTGTCTACATCTAAGCATAGCACAAGAAAAACAGTGAAGGCCTTTAACCAGCGACAACTAAGATGGATTGTTCACAGATTTTGTGATGAGTTCCTCTGATTTTCAGGGTGTTCTTGTTGATTTCAAATGTTAGGTAAATGTGTTTCACCTCACATGTATTTTAACTATGTTACTCAGGGTTTAAAAACCTGATAGTAAGTTAAGTATCTCTGAGGGAAACACTGAGTAACATAAGAAAACTTAACCTCACAATAACCTCATAAAAACTAAAAAGCACAAAAATAACTAACAGCAAAGCTCTAAATAATCAGTTTCCTAAAACTCTAATAAATAACTAAAGCCCCAAACTTGGGCCCATGACAAATATTTCTGTGAGAGAGATTTATTCAAAGCCACAGTGTTTGTAAAAAAAATATCAGCATCTGCTGTTCCTAATAAATACTTTGACGATGGCGAGTGACATCACTTATGAGGTCTGAGGTTTTGCTGGTTCAGAAAATGCTTTAAGTGTTGATGTGAGTTATCAACATTTATACAGTGTTATGAATTCCTGTATTCCTGTATAGATATAACAATCTATGAGGTCACAAAGTTGGGATCGCCCTGTTAGAGTTAAAAAAGGAAGAACCCATTTAAGAAATCCCTTGGTGAGCATAAATGAAGAGATACCAAAGACAAACATGTAGTCACAGGCAACTTTTTGAATAACCTGTTCCTGCTAAAGGTCTCTGTCAAGAAAACGCACAGTTCCTCTGCCTGTATCCTCTTTCAGTGTTTAGAGATATGTTCGTTTACAGTACGTGTGTGTGTGTGTGTGTGTGTGTGTGTGTGTGTCGGTGTTTTTGTTAAAGTATGTGATGCATTTGCTTCAAGATTTTAGATTCATGAAACAAACAAATACGTGTATTTAGAAGCTATGTTCCTTTAGAGTAATCTTGAAGCAAACAAACAAATAAGCATGACTTAAAAATCTAATTAATAATCAACTTTATTGTCATTACACATGTATAAATACAGGGTAATGAAATACAGTTTGCATCTGATCAGAGTGTATGAGTAGTAAGTGTTAAAAGAATAAGAGCAATTATATACAGATAAATAAAGCAAATATACAGCTGTACTAAGCAGAGAGTGTTAAGGATAGTGCTAAATAGCGGAGGGAGCTAGCAGAGCTAATCATGTTTGTTTTTTGCCTTTTCCCAGGAGCGAACAACACGGAGAGACGTCCTACCGTAAGTAGTTTATGCACATTTCTGCTGTCACAGAGTAATTCCAGCACCAATTTAAGTTTGCCACTTAACTTTGCCCATCAGAGTATGTTTGTAGCTCATATTCATACAGGCAGGGTGGTTTGCCACTTCATTTTACCCGTTAAAGTATGCTTGTAGGTAACATTCACAAAGGTAGCATGGTTAGGCAGTTAATTTTACCCGTCAGAGTATGTGTGTAGCTGTTATTAACAAAGGTAGGATGATTTGCCACAGTATTTGAGCTGTTAAAGTATGCTTCCAGCTCATATTCACAAAGGTAGGATGGTTCGCCACTTAAATGTAGCTATGAAAGCATGCTTCTAGCTCAGATGAACAAAAGTAGGACGATTTGCCACTAAATTTTAGCTGTTTAAGTATGCTTGTAGGTGACATTCACAAAGGTAGGATGGTTTGGCAGTGAATTTTACCGGTCAGAGTATTTTTCTAGCGAATATTCACAAAGGTAGGACGGTTTGCCACTGAATTTCGTGTTGTGCGCATGCGCAGAAAACGGGTAGGATGGTTTGCCAGGTAGGATGGATTCCCAGAACAACGGAAAGAATTGAATTCCGGGAGTTTTGTGGACACTAACGTACTACCACGTATCACGAGGGGTCCGCGTCTGGTTTCACTAACTCACCATCCGTAACACAGATGTACAGAGAGACCAAATATACAGAAGAACAACAAACAAATGTACAGATGTACTGTGTATACGTATGTACACATATACAGATATAAATGTAATGTATTAATTATTAAATGTAAGCATTACATGTAATACTTTAGCCTCTTTCCTCTCTTTGCATGCAATAAGCTCTGTTGGTACAGCTACATGGAAATTCTACTTAAGTACAGTAAAAAAGTATTTGAAGCTCACTTCTCGCCTCTGCACAGTCAGTAACACTCACCTGCAGCTGCAGTCAGGGAGGAGTGGAGAAACAACAAAGCCCAGCAGTGCGACAGCAGCCGTGCTCGCTCCATGCTCTCAAGCTGAATAGAGTTGAAGCTCAACGTTTCTGGTTTCAGTTCAACAGGAGGGGAGGAACTCTTCCTCACTGAACACGTTTTACAGGAAAGGGAGGTTATAATCCTGAACAAACATTAAGGATGAAAAATAATCTCTTTCAAAACAGATCACTTTCTCATCTCTCAACGAAAGAACATATCTAGCAAAAGAAAAAAAAGACATACTGATTAGAAAACATTTGCACACACATCTGGTTACATTGTCCTCCTTTAAAAAAAAATCAATTTTTTATTAAAGACTTCATTTCACAACCAAAACTAAAATTAAGTGACCTGAGTTTTTTCTCTGGAAGATTCCAAGGAAATACAAAAATACAGAGCTCTCATATCTGTAGACCAAATAAAGTATCTTTTGCAATTTAAAAAGGCTGTTAATAGAGTTGTTTTATGTGAAAGTTTTTAAAATTAATTCAGTACAAACACTACCTTTATTATGCAGTCTCAGGAAACAGCAGATACAATTTTATCCAATAAGCTGATTTTTAG
Organism: Oreochromis niloticus; assembly: GCF_001858045.2. Taxonomy (NCBI): domain Eukaryota; kingdom Metazoa; phylum Chordata; class Actinopteri; order Cichliformes; family Cichlidae; genus Oreochromis; species Oreochromis niloticus. The sequence continues at coordinate 57,603,335 of NC_031967.2, forward strand.
GGCTAATTTGCTGTTATGAAGTGGAGAAGAAGCGGTGAGGAGAAGCCATAATCTTGCAGAGCTTGTACTTCTTATATGAGGATCATGATAGTGGATGGAAATCAAAAAGATGAGTAGCTTAACAAGTGTGCACGACTTACTTCATAATTGACTACGTTTATTTAATGAGGTGTTTTCAGTGACATAGAAGTGGCTTTATTTGTGGAAAACACTCTTGAAAAGACAGCACAGGTGTCAGAAAAGGTCACTGTGGTCAGACTGAGCAGGTGAGCTAAGAAGGGAATCAGGGAAAATAGTGACAGTCTCAGTGAAGATGGCCTGATCCTCTACCTAATCACATGAGCCGAGGTGTGAAAACGGGTGTGGGTCACAATCAGCCAGGGCTTACCCGAAACCCTGGCTGATTAGGTAGAGGATCATCAGGGGGTCCTTTGTCCCTCTTTGGGGGGAAACTCCTACTGGGTTTAAATCTGGGACTCTCCACCATTTGACCTTAGAACTGAAGAAGCTTCTCGGATGAGAGGTGAAACATCTTCAAGCAACTTAAACAAGTCCAGACACTTTTCTTTCCAAGCTCCTTAGACTAATTGATTAGGACATAATAATGCTGAGCTGCACATTTGAAACATGAAAACATCCGTTTGCATTACCAATTATTTTATCTACATGTTCTATTCTTTATTCAGATTTGAAAACTGCAGTTTGTCAGAGATCAGCTGTGCTGCTCTGGTCAGTGCACTGAAGTCCAACCCCCCTTATCTAAAACACGTGGATATAATAGGAAACAACCTGGAGGATTCAGGAATGAAACAGCTGTGCGATTACCTGGAGAGCCCACACTGTAGACTGGAGACTTTAAGGTCAGTTCACTCTTTACTGAGGAACAAAACATATTTCTTTAGATTCTGTTTGTCAGTGTGACAAAAAAATTGAAACATTGATATCAAATCTGCAGAGCAAACACTCACATATACAAAGTGTGGAGGAGGAAGTATTATGTTTTGTTATTTTGATTTATTATTTTGTTATTATTGGTATTACTGTCATTACTGTTGCATCATAAACATATAGCAAGCATATGTATACAAGAGGTATTGATATTGCATTCAAATGTTCAAATATATTGGTATCATATTAGTCTTTATTACAGGTCCAAGAAGAACCACTTTAAACTATAATTTTAAATGTTTTAATGCTTCTATGATCTCAGTGTTTCTGTGTAGAGGGCAGAGACAGGAAGTTATAGGCTTTTGAAGTTGCAGGCTTTTGCAGAAGTGAAACTGAAACCAGAGTTTAACTGCAAGTTAAGAGCATTATTATTATAGTTAAGAGCATTATTATTATTATTATTGTTATTATGCATGTATCGTTGATTAACACACACGCTTAGAGGGATCACTGATAGGGGAAAGTTCAAATTGCTTTGCTTGGGGTTGCTGTTAGACTATATTAGGAGGAGCAAACATATTGGTAGATCTGAGAAGGGAGAACTTTTGTTATGAAAATGATTTTAATCTTTTATACATGATTGCATTTGAGCTTATTAAAGAGCTGTGGCTCCTGGTCACGTGAAGGTCAGAAGTGTAACGGGTGAGATGTGAGAGCATTTAAGGACGAGACACACATACAGACACAAATAGTGAGAGGTCATGACACGTACGCAGTACACAGCACGCACGCGCCCCCGCACGTGCACACATACACACCATAATAGATCTATTTTGGTAGGGCAGAAGTGAAGATGTATTTTTGCTGCAAATGCAGAATTGTGCCGACGTACTTAGAGGAAGTGCAACAGATCTCCCACAGGAGATAAGCGACAGCGAAGACGAGCTGAGGGGAAGCACCGACCCGAAGACTATGTTCTTTTAAAACTATGTTAAAGTTCACGGAACATTTTGTGGTTTAGGCTGACGTATGCTTTGTTTAAATCTGCCTACCAACAGAAAAGGGGGCTGTACTATCTTAACCCTATAAAACTGTTGTCTGAATATGGTAAAGACAGTTCAATACTGATTGGGTTGTTGAACTCACACATGTGTTTATTAAAATACTGTCTAATTGCACACTGGACCGGATCTGTGGCTATTTATGGATTCCTCTCTCAACAATGAACCTTAACATTTGGGGGCTCGTCCGGTGAGAGAGGGGAATGGTGTAGACGGAGAGATCCGGGGTCCGTGGTAATTGGACGGGCAGACGGTAATCAGTGGTGAAAGTGAGCAGGCATTCCCCGGGGCATTTAAAGGTAAGACACTGCCTGTTGAAATATATTTCCAAAAGGTGTCACATTGGGCATGTCAAATTAAAAGTCTACTCACTGTAATTACTGGTGAATGTCTGTTTTTTAATTTTGCTGAAATTTTTATGAAGTTTACCGGTTGAAGTAATGATAATGAAGTATAAGTGACAGTACTGAGTAATGAGAATAAAGGAATGAAAAGAGAAAGCAGTTGGACTGCTAAGCGAACTCTTAGAATGATAGGGAATTTGGTCATTGTGTGGGTTCAAGTCCCGTTGGTCATTTGGTCTACGTGTGATGGTCATTTTTGTGGGTTAGAGTCCCCTATGTCCACAACGGGAGATCTGCCTCAATCTTAATCCTGCTTCGGGTGTAGATTGTTGTTTCAAATTATTATAAATTTTTCTAGGACGACAGCGGCGTCTGTTAAGAAGCGCATTTTCTCGGAGGTAACGCTCCCTCCTGGATAAAGACGTTTATCCTTGACCTAGCGGCGACTAATGGGATAGTACGGTACGACAAACCGGGGAGAACTGGGGAACCTCCAAAATTGCTAGAGGTTCAAGTCCTCTATTTTTGCGCTTATTGGGTATGCTGGCAAATTAAGTTAGGTTTAGAAATTTGGACAGGACAGTCTGGGACCGCCCTGGTGAATTGAGCACAAAAAGTCTGGGACTGATCGGTTGGAGCCGTTATGTTATATTTCTCGAAATTACATAGGATTTAAGAGGCCTAGAATCTGTGCAGTTGTAATTAAAGACGTCTGTAATATAAAAAATGAGATCTATGAGTAAGATTAGTCTCTGTGTCAGCAATGCACAGCCGGATGTGCACTGATGGTGTGTGTAAATGCAAATGAGGAGCGGTGACGCGCATGCAGAGTGTTGCTTTCGGTTTCGAGAGTATGGAGCTTCATAACTGTTGTTTGCAAATATTGCTAAATGCCTGTAAGTAAGATGCTGGTTTTGCTCATTAGAATTGTATAAATACAGTTCGAATATACTAGTGTGGATGTTTAGTAAGTGACTGAATTTTGATAGATGTATATATCTTGAGCCATAAAGGCTGGTGTGTTTTATTTTTTCAGTTATGTGTGTGTGGGTAGAAGCTGTGAGGACGATGAGAGGTTTCAGTTTTCTTTTTCTTTTTTCTTTTGACTTGCTCTTTCTGATCATGGAAGGCATGTCCAAGATACTCGCATGAAAGCGTATTTCGAGTGATTTTAACCGTGTGAATGCTGTCAGTATTTGATTTAAGTGACTCTGCATGATTTGTCTGAGTGAGTGGAAAATGGAAGTTTGAGAGAGAAAAGGCAGTGTGTGTGAGACGATTTATGGCGTCTGAAAGAGGTTAGAACGTTTAAAAAGTGTGTATGAAATAAAGGAGTGTGAAATATATTTCTTTTGTGATGTAAAGTAGGATGTTTTAAAGTTTGAAAGTGCTTTTAATTCAAGAAATGCATGAGTGATGGCAGGGGCGATTCTAGGATCAGAGCTTTGGGGGTGCTGAGCACCCAGAGAGCTGCCCAGCCAGGCAAAATAAACTTTACACGTCACGATGAGACGTCTTCCCTGTCTCTGTGAGTCCCTGCAGCCTTAAATGTCTCCAGTTGTCCCGAGTTCTCTATGGTTGTCTCCTTGGTGCATTTAAACCCCTGTTCCTCCCTGTCCTCGTCGTCTGTTGTCTTCGTTTCCGTTATCAGTCATCATAATTTTACCCTCTCTGTGCAAGTCTGTAAATTTCTTTATTAAATCATAAGATTCTTAAATTCATCAAGTCTCTCTGTGCCTGGGTCCTCGTCACAAAACATGACATCACTGTTTTGTACGTTTTAACACAATTTAATCCCCACATCTGTGAAAGAAAGGCAAAACACTTTTTTGAAAAGTCTGTAACAAAATCATAAATCTGATCAAGTTTATTTAAATGCCGCAAAAGAAGAATGGATTGGAATATAAAAAAATACATATCCTAACCTTAATTACTGGGGGAGAATAATGAATGATGCTGATAGTGAGTAAAAAGTAAACTGAGTGCATTTTTTGGACAGAGATTCACTTTTAATGTGTATGTATAATATAATACAGATACATAAAAAAATACTCCCAAAACAGAATAAATTATTACAAAATATTAATAAAAAAATATAAAAATGGAGGCAACTTTGCCTGTGGTACAGTGTATACAATGTATGTAAAAATCTTTACTGAAGATACTAATTTGACTAATTTAATAATACTAATTTTGTGTTGTAAGATTTATGAGTTTCATGCTTCCGTAGTGGTACTTGGGAGAGCTTGACATTTTCCCAATGGTACACACTGTAAAAAGTTTGAGAAACACTGATAAGTGTATGTGTGCTTTTGGAAAACATTTAAAGCTGCAGTACAGAATCTTTGAAACAAGCTAGCTTAAAACATTTTTAGAATATAAACAGAGCACTCTGCTTCTCTTTACAGCTCCTCACTCCACCAGGGCTGTTTGGCACTTTCTGATTCAGTGCGCAAATGTGGTGCACGGTTTGCGTCAGTCATTCAGACAACTGGACGGTCCAAAAGTTGGCCTACCTCTCCCCAATCAATGATAATGTTATGTTGGAATGTTGTTGAAGAGGGTCAAAAATGTTTCAACCCAGTTTGTTTTGCAGATTCTGTATAGCAGCTTTAATATAGGGAGAACGCAACTTCCTGATTGTGTGAGTAAAATCAGGTTTTTTCTCTTTGTCAGTTTAATAGTTTCTGTTTTGCCTGTCACTGTTCCCTGTCTGTTTTCTTACCTGCTTCTTCCTGACCCTGTACTTTCTCCTCACGTTCCCCTCTTTCCTCTCTCCCTCTTTGGACTGACAATCATACACAAATAGATTGTATTCAATTAGATGAAAAATTACATTAATATGAAAAGAATACTAATAAGATCACTAACAAAAAGTCCTCTCTCAGTCTACTTTCAACCAAAAGGCAAATAACCAAACCACATGAACATCTAATAAAAGATATAAATATTGAAACACTGATCCAACATTATCCTTTATTGATGGATCATTTGATCTTACACTTTTACCTGAATGTTGTACCTTCTTTTTTGAAAAAAACTTCCTTATATCCATTATGAACCTGGCTGTCTCTCTGTACACAACCCCCCCCCCCCCCACACACACACACACACACCACACAACAGGAGTTATAAGGTTAATGGGCATTCAGTCAGTTAGCTAGTTAGTATCCATTTACAAAAACAGGACAGTGGTAACAACAGAAGCTACGGACAATTTTAAGTTTTAGATTTTAAATAGGCTGTATAAATTTCAGTGGGAGCAACAGGACGGTCAAATGTCGCTGATTTTACTACAGAGTAGGACGGATTGTAGAGTAGCAAACATCGTCGGAAAACAAGTTTTCAACACTGCAGGTTACCTGGGTGTAATGTTTTTCAGCTAAAAAGAAACATGGTCTGACTCCTACCGAACTATATAAAGAGTAACTGAAGGTTAAATGTAGCTAATATGTCCTGTTTTCAGCCAGTCACTTACACCTCCGCTCCGCTGCGTCTCAGAGTAGCTGGAACAAACCATTTTGGGAGGGGGGGGTTATCTATACTTTTGTTGTTGAAATGTTACGTCTCAACCAAGTACTGTATGCTTTTTATATTTTTAGTAGTGTGTCACAAAAACAGCAAATATTGTCAAAAAAGTAAGAAATCTTTGGTGGTGCTTTGATTCAGGCTACGTCCACACGTACCCGGGTATTTTTGAAAACGCAGATTTTTCTATGCGTTTGCACCTTTCGTCCACACGTAAACGGCGTTTTCGGTCACTGAAAACGGAGATTTCTAAAAACGCCTGCCAGGGTGGATATTTTCGAAAACTCCGTTTTTGCATTTACGTGTGGACGAGGAAAACGGAGAAAACGCAGCGTCATAGGTGTGCGCCTTTTTTGACGTCACACTGTGCGCCACGTTATTGTTTCGGTGAAATTAATTTCTACAATACTGTTACCGTTAATTGTACTCTCTGCGGTGTTTAAATGCTTACATATACACACACAGTTACTGTCCCTCCACACATACGACTCGGTTCTGCTTCTATGCCCCATCTTTGTTTACTATTTCCCACCGAGGCTCCTAGACTTCTGATTGGCCAACATTTCTACACGGTTAGGAATATATCGCCACCTGCTGCTTTGGCATGTTCCTAGCAGCGTTTTCCTTCATTTCTGCCTTTACGTGTGGACGGGATTATTTTTAAAAACGAAAACGGAAAATCTCCGTTTTCAAAAATACCCGTGTACGTGTGGACGTAGCCTCATTTTGGGGGTGCTGAAGCACCCCCAAAAATGGGCTAAAATCGCCCCTGAGTGATGGTATGAGAGGTTGAGTTTATTTTTATGTTTGAAAGAGCTCTATTTAAAAGTGTGAGTGAAATGAAGGTGTATTGTTTTTTAGATCAAGATTTAGTAGAATTAAAGAGGGTTTTTAGACTATAAATACAAAGAGAGACAGACTCTGTAGAGAACAGGAAATAGTGAACAGGAACTCTGCATGCCCATAAAAGGAACTGAGTGTGTACAGAAAGAACACAGAGAGACAGATGAGGCACATGAAGCAAATGAAGCCTTTAAGAAAAAATGAATATGATACTAATTGTATGCTTTAGTGTGTCAATACAGGTGGACGTCTCTCAACTTTGGAACCTTGAGTGCAGCACCATTGGGAGAAAATAAGCCAGGCTTTGGCTCGAAATTGTGCAGCTTGATCTCTCACTTTGTCTTTGACCCTGAGAAGAAGCTTAAAGGCCAGTCAATCGCCTGATGAAGACCGACAGAACATCGTGGACTTGAAGAATTAACTGAAGCTAAAAGCAGTGCAAGCGAAAGCAGTAACACTGACCGGCTCACTCCTTGGCGGCTGCTTATCGGGGCCTGGAGCCTGGGGCTCGCTCGGGCCACTTCGGAGGCGGGGTGCCCTCGGCCTCTCGGCCCGGGGCTCGGTCACTCAGGCACAGCTGGCTGCCGGCGGAGCTCACGGGCACGTCACTGCAACCCCCCTGGCTTCTGCTCCGCGGCTGCTGAGTGACCCCTCATCTGGGACTCTCCTCAGCTCTTTCTGGGATAGTGACGCGGCTGCCCCTCTGTTGGTCTTCCTTGGTCTCTTGTGTTCTGGGGGCCTCTGGATGTCTGGAGTTTTGATCTCCTCCATACCTGCTTCATGCCCTGGAGGACGGGGCAGTGGCCCCCCACACCCTCTAGCAGATCATTACATGAAGGAACCTTTTAAAAACAAGCGCGTTCATGCTCACAGGTGTACACACAGGTGATCACACACAAACTACACCCTTTTTGGCTCTTACCTCAAAGCACACTGTGCGCTGTCGATCTTACGTGCTGCACAATAATGTTTAATATTTAGTATTTACTGTCATATTCCCATAGATCATTGTGATGTTGTTTATTACTCTCGTTTTCTTCTGCTTGCTTTCTCTTTTTCTCAACAGGTGATCCAGATGATCGATATATGTATTTTTTTGTCTGCTTATTCTGTTGGTTTTTGGTTTTTTGCCCTTTTTCCCCGTCCCTCTTCCCCGCTGTTTTTCTTTCCCTCTTTCTTTCTCCCCTTTCTTTCCCCCAGTTAAGTCTGTCCCGTATTCAGCAAGTGAAAATAAAATAAACAATAAAAGGTGAATCAAATGGACCATTACGGCAAGGCTGGGATGGTCAATTTGGTAAAGTAAATCCGTTGGGCATCTTTCTTCGCCTTTAGACAATAATTCTGATGGCAAAAGAACCAAACGGGACAGGTTAATAAAAAAAAAAAAAAAAAAAAAAAAAAAAAAAAAGAGCAGCAAAAGGAAATAAAATGATATATTAAAACAGGGTATAACACGGGAAACGTGGGTTCTGAAATGCTGTTAGAGTTCAGCTTTTAGCTATGATGAAGTTTATCTAGGAGCAATTAACTATGTGTTTACACGTAATGATTAAAGTGGTTGTTTTTTCTTTGATCCTTTAGTAGAATAAGTAGTTTTCTTGTGATAGGTGACTTTAGATGAGAGGCGCCTGCAGCAGCAGCGACAGTTTTGTGTACAGGATGTGGGTGATCAGATAAGGAACAACAGGAAACATATGGCAGCAGTGCTGTAAGACTGTTAAAATGCTGTAGATTGAGATGAGTGATGTTTAAGATTATATAGGAATAAAAGTCAAAAACCAAATACGAAATTAGGTTCATGTTTTGTGTAATATTAGGTTGAATCAAGTTTGAATAAAGAGAGCACTTGAGGAACAGAGTAAGTTAGAGCATAGTAGGGAGAAGGTTTTTATCCATCACAGTTAAGGTGAATCTAGTCTTAGACTAGGATCTACTCCGTGAATTATTAGTTTCGGTCATGCTTTTATTTGTTTTGGTGACCTCTGGATGTTATCCAGAGGTCAAGAGAGGAAGTGTGGAGGAGGAAGTATTATGTTTTGTTATTTTGATTTATTATTTTGTTATTATTGGTATTACTGTCATTACTGTTGCATCATAAACATATAGCAAGCATATGTATACAAGAGGTATTGATATTGCATTCAAATGTTCAAATATATTGGTATCATATTAGTCTTTATTACAGGTCCAAGAAGAACCACTTTAAACTATAATTTTAAATAGTGATGGTAAATTTGATTCTTTTTACTGAATCGAGTTTTAATGAGTCACTCACCAAAGTGAATCGGGTTTTTTGAGTCATTTGAGTCACTGAGTCAGTTGACCAGAGAGTGCAAAAAATGTACATTTTCACTCAAACTTAATTTGTTTCTCTTTTAATGTATATCCTACTGCTAAGATGAGTAATTCTTAAAGAAAACAACTATTTTATATAGCAAAAAAGAGCAAAAGAATTTCTAAAGGGAACATTTCTTTTGTTTATTTTTATTTTATTAGTATTTTCCTTACATGTGTCAAATATATATTTTCTCATCTAAATGTCCACTGAGCTGTGAGCCAGGGGGCGGTAGTGCGCCTTAACATTGGTTGTCAACCAAGAAGAAGAAGAAGTAGCTGCGAGCCAGGAGGGAGGGGGTGAGTGAGTCATGAGGATTCGCTCGCTCTATGATTCAGCACAGGAGGGAGGGGGTGAGCGAGTCATGAGTGATTCGCTCGCTCTATGATTCAGCACAGGAGGGAGGGGGTTAGCAAGTCATGAGTGATTCGCTCGCTCTATGATTCAGCACAGGAGGGAGGGGGTGAGCGAGTCATGAGTGATTCGCTAGCTCTATGATTCAGCACAGGAGGGAGGGGGTTAGTTAGTCATGAGTGATTTGTTTCCCCTACGATTCAGCGCAGGAAAGGAGGGGGTGAGTAGCTCAAATGTGCTGTTAGCATGTTAGCAGAGCGATGCTACTGTGAACCGAGGAGCTATTGTCTTGATGTGAGCTTCTACTCAGGGTTTTTTCTTCCAGTTCAGAGCAGAAATGTTTTTGTTAAGATACTGGATGTTGTGTTTTTCTTCACAATTTGAATTATAAGCTAGATATATTTCTACTAATGAAATTAGTTTGCTAACAGCAACAGGGATGAGTCAGTGAGTCAGTTGCGCTTGTGAATCATGATTCACGAGTCAGTAAAGTGATTCTCGAGTATTGAACGATTTGTTCATGATTCGCGCATCACTAATTTTAAATGTTTTAATGCTTCTATGATCTCAGTGTTTCTGTGTAGAGGGCAGAGACAGGAAGTTATAGGCTTTTGAAGTTGCAGGCTTTTGCAGAAGTGAAACTGAAACCAGAGTTTAACTGCAAGTTAAGAGCATTATTATTATAGTTAAGAGCATTATTATTATTATTATTGTTATTATGCATGTATCGTTGATTAACACACACGCTTAGAGGGATCACTGATAGGGGAAAGTTCAAATTGCTTTGCTTGGGGTTGCTGTTAGACTATATTAGGAGGAGCAAACATATTGGTAGATCTGAGAAGGGAGAACTTTTGTTATGAAAATGATTTTAATCTTTTATACATGATTGCATTTGAGCTTATTAAAGAGCTGTGGCTCCTGGTCACGTGAAGGTCAGAAGTGTAACGGGTGAGATGTGAGAGCATTTAAGGACGAGACACACATACAGACACAAATAGTGAGAGGTCATGACACGTACGCAGTACACAGCACGCACGCGCCCCCGCACGTGCACACATACACACCATAATAGATCTATTTTGGTAGGGCAGAAGTGAAGATGTATTTTTGCTGCAAATGCAGAATTGTGCCGACGTACTTAGAGGAAGTGCAACAGATCTCCCACAGGAGATAAGCGACAGCGAAGACGAGCTGAGGGGAAGCACCGACCCGAAGACTATGTTCTTTTAAAACTATGTTAAAGTTCACGGAACATTTTGTGGTTTAGGCTGACGTATGCTTTGTTTAAATCTGCCTACCAACAGAAAAGGGGGCTGTACTATCTTAACCCTATAAAACTGTTGTCTGAATATGGTAAAGACAGTTCAATACTGATTGGGTTGTTGAACTCACACATGTGTTTATTAAAATACTGTCTAATTGCACACTGGACCGGATCTGTGGTTATTTATGGATTCCTCTCTCAACAATGAACCTTAACAAAAGACACTATTTATTGTATCTTTTCTCACTGTCATAATATAAAGATGTAAAAAATAAGTTTGTTCCTACCCTTTATTTGTCTTGTCCTTCCAACAGACTGACTTCTTTGCTTTAGATTCTGTACTGTGGTGAGTAATATTGAGATATTTTAGCTGGATTAATTAATGTTAGAAAATGAAAGGTTATTTTAAGATTAGTATTATTATTGTATTGTTTTTTGTATTCTTATTTATTGTGACAAAAAATCTTGTCAGTATGTGGATAAAACACAGTAAACATGACTGTGCCCATGAAGCATATGCAACAATCTTTTTAAGACAAATCTTTTTCAATCTTTCACAGGTTGAGACACACAGTGATGCCTACAGAGTGATCCTTGAAGTCAAAGACTGATTCTACCCAGACGTCTTCAATCTGTTGCAGAGTGTACAAAGACAGACAAAGACAGTGTGGCCTTAACTCCAACTGCCTTTCCATGCTGGATGACTCTTATGACTCCAGTGGATGTGTCAGTACTGACATAATCACATTCCTAAGCTCTGAGACATTCAGATACATTCAGAAACAACTTTCATTGCATTCATTTCACATGCAAGGATGCACTGAGGAGACCACAGTAAGAATGCTGTGCACTCAAAAAGCAGAGATGCCCATGCAAACTAGAGGATCAAAGGACTGTCCTTTGATCTGAAAGAGTCACTAAGCTCTGGAACAAGTGCTGGAATATGTTATTGGCAAAACTGATCACTTATTTTCTGCCTCTATCAAATCTCCTGAGTTGAATGTTACTTTTACTTTTACAGTGGCTGCTCTCCAGCTGGTCTTGAGGCCAGGCTTTGCTTGGGCAGGTCCTGCTTTATTACTTTGCTATGAAGCATTGTAGTAATTTCAGGGTGCACATTATCGTGCTAGTGGTGTTGCATTAGTGCTCCAGCAGTGTGTTAGTCAGTGCTGTGTTATATTACAGTTCAAAAACATGTGTGTCACATGTTTACTGTGTTGAATGGTAATCTGCGCACTACTGAGAAAAGACAGATAGTTAAAGAAGCATGGTGCAGTAAAAAGTAACACCCCGCTCACACCTCTTAGCTTGTTCCACATTTTGACATTTTCTGTAAAATGAACATGAGATAATTGTGAAGACATCACATGAATAATAAACATAACAGCATAAAATATTATAAAAGACATGTTCATTAAACATTGTGCAGTTATATCAAGCAAAAGTAAAGCTTATAAAACAATTGTATTGCCATTGTAATTTTTTTCATGTTACTCCAACAGATTATTTTTTTTCAGTGTGTACACATGTGCAGAACGACACTTAGTAGAATGTTAAGGTTCAAATGTTGAGGAGGAATCCAAAATAACCGCAGATCCGGGGTGGTGCAATTAGACGACATTTTAATGAATACACGCGCGCGGAGTCCGAACGCTGTGCAGATTTCAGCGTCGAACTACTTTACAATAGTCAGAACAAAGACTTTATAGGGTTGGCAGTCTTCCTGTTGCCAGGCAGACTCAAACAAAGCATACGTCACTCCAAAACCACAAACGTTCAGTTAACTTTGAACACAGTTTTAAACAGAACATCATCTTCACGTCGAAGCCAGGTGCTTCCCCTCAGCTCGTCTTCGCTGTCGCTTATCTCTGGGACATCTGGTGTACTTCCTGGAACAGGCTAACACGTACGCACCCCGACTTTGCAGTCGCAAGCAAAACATGATTAAACTCTTACCTATATAAATGAGTCTATCTAATATGTATGTGTATGTGTGTCAGCTTCTGCTGCCCTCTGTTTCACCCTTCACTTCATCAGCTACACCTTGTAACCTTTCCACTAGACAGAAGGCCAGCACAACTGAAACTCTGTGTGTGTATGTCTCGTCTGTCTGTGCGTGCACGCTGCATGTGCTCTCTGAACCTTAGTTGACCTCAACTTAGGCAACCAGGCTAAGGCCATCCTGTGTGTAATGATCTTGACTTACATGTAAAATATATAAAACAAATGTTTCAATCTAATACAACTTCTTAAAGCTTAATCAAAGATATTAATGCATAATAAAACACCCTACTCTTGGCTTGCACTCAGACTCTGCTTTCAGTTTCACTTTTGCAAAGCCTGCAACTTCAAAAGCCTATAACTTCCTGTCTCATTTTGGAGTTACTCTACGTGGGGCCTTTTCTTTCACCATGCAGTCTGCATAAACATTTAAGATTATAAATTCAACTTAACAGTTTGAAGTGGTTATAACTGGACCTGTAATAAAGACTGATATAATACCAATATATTTGAACATCTGAATGCATCTGCATGCAGCATCACTATTAATAATGAAATGGTAATGATGATTATAGAAATAGCAGCAAATAATAGCAGCAAAACATTTCACCACTCTGGACAAGAACAAAAGGAAATCCATCACTAAGTCTTTTTGCAGTAATGAGGCATTCTGGACTCTCAGCACATTGTTTTCACCCTGGACTTGAGTAAAACCAACAGAGCAAACAGACTTAATGTTAAATATCTCTGTGCAGGTGTGTAAGCTTTATTTCAGTCTGTTCATTTCAGCATGAGAGCTGAGGGAACACAATAGAATAGAATCAAACTTTAATAATCCTTTGGGGACCTCCAGTCTAAGAAACTATGATCCTAAGAATACAACAGCAGTTCACATTAAATACAAATGAGTAAAATGTGAAGCAGGAACAAAGCCAGCCAGACGGAGCTGGCTACACTACACAGCTGCTCTGAAAGGACTGCAGTCCCTGCTGCTCTTTATACTTGATTTCCTACAGGGGCCTCTATGAACACTCAGTTATTACCTCTGTTCTCTCCTCTTTACTCTTTTAATGGGAATTATGGTAAACAGGTTGGTGTGTGCTGACAGTGGATGAGCTGTGTCTTGATGATTCAGCGTGGTTTAGATGGCAGCAGCTTATGTGTAGATGCTCCAACTGGGAGATGTTATTGAGAGGTTGAGTGCTTTATCCAGCAGAGACTGACAGATTGATGAAAGTAAGAGCAAATGACTGTCAGTGATGCAGAGTGAACTGCTCTAAGAATAGTTCCTCTGTCACAGAGCGTAGAGTCCAGCATCATCCCCTTTGTGTCACTCTGAATCTGACAGAGGGTCATCGATGTATGTGGACTGCTCTGCTGCTCCTCTGTCCTTCTACACACTCTCTGTAGACACACTGAGACTCCTCCACACCTTCTCCTTCACACCCATATCTTCCACCTCCATTTTTACTTCATCTTTTAATTCAATTAAATATTCCAAAGCCAGAATGATTCTGCAGATTATTGCTATTCATGACACAACAAAATATGCAGTCATGTAAAGAACGCAAAAACTGCTTCACTGTCTGTGAACTATTGTAAAAGCGGCAGTTACTACTGCGTTGCTTTGTGTTGCAGCACCACCCTGTGGAATGATGACAAATTTCAGTTGTTGTTTACTGAAACTGCAATAGATAGACAGACCAATTCCACAAGAATTAAATAAAACATACATATGGTTAAAGTCAGAGTTTTTTTTTTTTTTGGTGCCTAATTGTGATTGACTCAAAGGTTTCTTAAAGGTGCCAGTTGCCTCTCTTCACAGAGAAGTCGATCAAAAGAAGATATGAACAACAACAGGTGTTTGTCCCACATAAAACATATATTGAGACAAAACAAAACTACTAAACACTCGAACAAATAAACAAGCACATTTCACATTTTTTATTTTTTTATTTTTTAATTCCATTTCACGCTATATGGTAGGGTGACAATATTTTGATTTCCAAAAAAAAGAAGACACTTGGCCCAGTCATGAAGAACTTTGTGTCCTCAGGATTCCCATATACTTGTTTGGCATTCACCTAGGGACCATTTTTGACCCGAGGACACCACAAGGGTTACACGGTGCCTTCTCTGTGCGGTTAAAAACCTCTGGAATTAAATAAGGGTACAGAAATAAGGCCTGATGTGTATGAGAAAAATTACCAGTTCCTGGACCAGTGTTGGTCAAGTTACTTGAAAAAACCCTGACATTTTCGTCAGTCTCGAAAATCCCCCTGGACGCCCCGGACAGAACGTGAAAAGTGGACATGTCCGGGGAAAAGACGACGATTTGTCACCCTACTATAGGGAGATCAGTGCAGATGTAGACGTACAGATCGTAATGGATTCTGCAAAAAAGAAGAATGATTACATTATAGCCTATTCAAAGCTGGTGTCTGGTTACAGTCTGACTGTTCTTCTTGCCTAATTGTTTGACTCAAAGGTTTCTTGAAAGTGCCAGTAGCCTCTCTTCACAGGAAGGTAGATCAAAAGAAGATATAGAGAAGATGTGTTTGTCATTAATAGAAGTTTACATTAATACATGCATAAATGCACTGAGAAATTATTCATCCTTTTTTCAGCTTTCTAAACATCAATATCATCTTTAGTATTATAGCCCAGAGTTGACAAGCTACCTGTAGGAAAACAAACGTAGACGCCACAGTTCAAAAAGCTGAAATTCCAGTGTTTTGGTTAAATCAATGAAGACCATCCATCCATTCGCTTCCGCTTATCCTTTTCAGGGTCGCGGGAGCCTATCCCAGCTGTCATACGGTGAGAGGCACCCTGGAATGGTCGCCAGTCTGTTGCAGGGATAACACACAGCGAAAGACAACCATTCACACTCACGTTCACTCCCGCATTCACACCTATTGCCCACCTGTGGGTGGTTTTGATTAACCAATTAATCCATGTCTTTGGATGGTGGGAGGAAGCCAGAGTAACCGGAGGGAACCCACGCAAACACGGGGAGAACATGCAAACTCCACTCCCGGCCTGATGGTGGAATTGAACTCAGGACCTTCTTGCTGTGCAGCAACAGTGCTAACCACCCTGCCACTGTGCTGCCTCAAAGGTTTCTTGAAAGTGCCAGTAGCCTCTCTTCACAGGAAGGTAGATCAAAAGAAGATCTAGAGAAGATGTGTTTGTCATTAATAGTAGTTTAAATTAATAAAATAAACATGAAATTCCAGTGTTTTGGTTAAATCTGTAACTGTTACATTTAAAAATGCTTCTACACTTTCTGGCTTTTTAGTCTGCAAACTCTTGCATTTTACAATATATGTATCTTCATAGCCTGCCTTCTCGTTTCTGTCTGGGCAAGTTACATTTACCTGTTAAATGTAACCAAACAGCATCTCTGTAGGAGCATAGCAGTGCTGTTTGTAGCAGTGTTTTGACCCAGAGCTACTTTGTGGCTGCTTAACTTGGATCTGTGTTGTTGTCCTGGGTTTGTGACCCATTATTTGTGTTTTGACTTTTGATTTGGGTTTATTTAATATTCTGTCCCCAGTTTTGGTCCAGCAGGCCTTCTGTTTTGATTCCTCCCTCTGTGTTCCCTGTCTTCTTGTGTCTAGTTTTCTGGGTTGTTTGTATCTCCCTGTGAAGTTCAGGTCCTTGTGCAAGTTTCAGTGTGCTTGTAACTTCCTGTTTTATTTTCACAGTCACAAGTCCTAAAATCATTTCATTACATGTGCACTTTAACATGACTTATAAGTAATTTAATCACATACAGTATCAACTATTTTGTTCTTATTAGATGTAGACTTGACTTAGATTATCCAGTTAGACAGACAGTAATGGGAATGATGAGAATGCTATTAAACTCAGATTCTTCTTTACTTTGATCTGCATCTCCAGTTTACAACGACACGTTACTTTGAATTTTCTATACATTGTATCTGTTATCCATTTTCCTATCCATGGTCTCTCCTTTTCTCCTTTTTGTAAAACTAAACAAACACCAACAACACAGATCATTTTCTTCTCGTCCACTGAGCATAAATAATTGCAAACAGCAACAATATAAATCTAAAATTAGCCTAAATCAAACATAACATTTAGTGAGCTAGTATTATTCATTTACATAACAAGTGAACAAACACATGCTAAAATATATTGAGTAGCAGTGGATATACAAACGATTCATAGCCATACAGCTGAACTAGTAACTCAGTATTCTTACAGTATGCATGTACCACAAATCAAACAGTATGATTATAATACACCAGGAAAACTTACAGGTGTACGTGGGCCAAGGTTTCACTTCTAAGTGCACACTTGTACTGAACCTGCTTTGCATAAGAAGCTTCCCAAGTACCAACTCTGACCACAAGAGGGCGCCAAACCTTACAAAACAAAAGAATATTAACATTAACTTCAAACCATACTGACATATGAACTTCAAGCCACAAATGAATATACTTTAATTCATGTCTAATGCTATTTAAATTCAATTAGATTGATAATTAGCTCAACTTCACATGAACATCCATTTGATCCATGATCTCTTTTTAATTTATTTAAATAGCAATATGTTTCCCTACTTTTTTTATAACTCTGTTTGCTAATCACAACACACTCAGTATAATTTCTTTTATTAAATCATACATGTTAAATTTAGACATTGTGTGAATATTTGCTTAGTCATTCTCACCAAGCACTAAAGTTCTCAGACAAGATCTGGGCTCCGTGCCACTGTTGAATTCCCCGCCTGTAGAAACAATGACAGCACATAAGCAGACACACACACACACACAAAACCATTAGATTTGTTAGACGATAATGTATTAGAACCATTTCATTACTTTAACTGCATTTCTCAGTCATCATTCAATACACTCAAACTTTGATTTAATTTTGATTAAGAATACAAGATGATTTATTAGTAGCAAAAGCAGATGTAAACTCTGTCATAGCATTCTGTATCATTTTAAGCATAAAAATCTGGATTTAAACCCCTTTACCCTGCAATGAGAATTAACCTGGAGATGATTCAATCCCTTTCAATCTCAGGTCTCTAAATAAGAGGTCGACCTTGTTGTCAACATTTATGCTCATACACAGTGCTTATATTGCTGAATGTGTCAAAGTAATTTGTAATTGCATTTCTAAGAAAGTACATGTAAGTTATGGTGTGTGACAGAAAGGTTTGCAGTTACAACACATCTACACTGTTGATTTAATGCAGAAGCATGAATCCACTGTGAGGTGAGCCGGAGTTTGTACCACTCTACTATGTACTATATGCTATTGGAGCGCACTAATGTTGCCTGCATTGTACAGCTGAGATGCAGTGTTGGGTAAGTTACTTTAAAAAAGTAATTAATTACTAATTACTAATTACTTAGTCAATATTGTATTTACAATACTTATCTAATTACTGTGTCAGAAAAGTAACTTAAGTAATTTAACTAAATACGTCTGAAAATCCCTATAAAGCTTGAGTGGACAAACAATAGAAATTAAACTCTTTAAATAATAAATAATTTTTTTAAAGACAGAGACTCTACAGTATGCAGCTTTCTGTGCTGCTGAAGTAAAATCAGGTTTTGCCTGCTTAGCAGGAGTTGCCACGGTGTTATCCATGGATGAACAAGGATCACTCAGAAGTGTTCGTCTATGCTCTGTGTCAGGCGCTTCAGTAGATTACTCGTGCTATTAACAGCAGCCGATAGTTTTTTCTCCCCAGCACATAGCTTACATATTAATGTAAAGTTCTTGTCTGCTTGCTTCAGAAAACTGAAGAGACGGGAATATGTCCATTTCATAAAACAGCCACTCGCTACATCTTCTGCTTTAGAATACGACTATGCAGCAAACTGGTGCGAAACGATGTGCAGCTATTACGTTACATATTAATGTAATATGTAATTAGGGATGGGTATTGATAAGATATTCACGATTCCGATTCCATTTTCGATTCTGTTTAACGATTTGATTCTTTATCGATTCTTTTTTTAAAAGGAGAACACTAAGGTCGATTAGCTTAGAACTTTGTTTTATATCTTCTCTTTGAACAAGATAGAAATTTAGGAGTAACATGGCCTTACAAACCCAACAGTGAGATCTTAAGAGATCCACAGCCTATGACTCTTCAATGGGGTGTCACAGGGTCCCCAGGAAAAAAATTGTAAATGTAAAATAATAAAATAAATGTTCTTCTGTATCAATAACAAAGTGTAACATAAATTATTCTGTAGCAATTACACAGGAATATCCAGTAATGTCCCTGCCTACAATTAAACACATTCACTTACCGAAAATCGGGGACATCTGCTGTGACAAATGGGTGCAAGCCTTTGACCACAAACTTAGTCACTGCTCGGTGACATTCGTCTATCCTGGGCTGAAAGGAGACGCTAACAGTAGACTGCAGCGACAACTGCCGGCATCTGAGCCAGCCAGACTCTGTCTGTCTCTCTCATCATGGTCACCTAAATGCACAGTAATGGCAGGTTTTGTAATAAAGCAGACCGCGCTAACATAATATGCCTTGTTAGTTGATTATTTACCTGCCGCATTAACGGGAGATGACGTGCAAACGTTACCGCTGCTGCTGGGTTGAGATTCACGAGTCCGGAGCGGAATTAAAAACACGACATTCATTTAAGGTTATCGCGTGTTTTGTGAGCAAATGCTTTTGGATATTCGTAGTGTTTCCTCCTTTAAATGAAATATCTACTTTGCAAGTATTGCAAGTTGCCCTGTTGTCATCCGTTCTCGTAAAGTATGACCAAACGGGGCGACTGGAATCGATAAGGGAATCGTTTGCAAAAATGGCAAACAATTCCAAGGAATTGAAACAGTGGGAACCGGTTCTCAACAAGAACCGGTTTTCGATACCCATCCCTATATGTAATGTAATAGCATGTTCTTGTCTGCTTGTTTCAGAAAAGTGAAGAGATGGGAATATTATAATTGGAACAGCACACGAATATTTACAAGCTTGAATTGTGTTGTACATTATTAAACATAATGTGTGTGTGTGGTTTTTGTTTAATTCTACATTGTTTTTTATCTATTTTGCAAACATCAAAAAGTTACAATCAAAGAGACGAAACCATCGCCTCTTTGCTTCCTACCCTCAAGTACATTTTCAGGGCTGTTACTGCCCGGCTCAGCTATAGGGACAAAAGGAGAAAACATGAGAGACTGCCTCGGTCAGTGTCTGAGGTCCGGACTTTATTAACAGTGGCAAACACGAAACATAAAACCGGCAGCGACAAAGCTGGGAGCAATGAGTAGGCAAAAAGCCTGTGCACTTGTCACTACTAACACTCTGGCTGTGTACAACAAACAGAGTGTCTAGAGGCGTCTGACAGAGGGTAACTGGCAGGCTCAGGTGAAGGCATCCCCCTTCACCTGGCACATCGTCCTCCTTTTAACAGCTGCACCGAGCCTTATCCGTCACGCCATTGACTCTCTTCTTTGCCCTGAACTCCAAGGTAGCCAGTCATCTGCGAGCCCAGGACCACAGGAGCTTCCTTACTAGAGTCCTCTTCCTCGTGCTCCGTCTTGGCCGTAAGAACAAAGACAAAGACACACACTCTCTATCACACACAGAAACACAGCACAAGAAGATGCATTGCTGACTTTTTGTGATCCAGGTGGTGTATGTTTATGTTTCTTGAAAGTGTGACAGTTCGTGATATATTGTGCATTTCTATTTGTACTGTATCCTTTTATTACATCTTCCCCTATGCCCCCTATCCCCTCTTCTGTCTCTCCTGCCTTACTCATTGTCATACTGTATACCACATACCACATAACTGAAATAAAATAAATTGAAATTAAGAAATAAACAGGTAAATAAAATCTGAACAAGAGGAGCCTATGGAGAGTTTATAGAGCTGATCGTTGAAAAGCAAAATGTGTTTGGTACAACAGTGTATTCAGATCACAATTCTGATTGCAAAAGCTACCAGAATGGGCAGAATTTAAAAATGAAAATAAAATAAAAATCTCTGACCCACACTCAGTGAACATGTCCTAGCATGACTGGAATGCAGTTCAACAGCTTTTGGTTCAGTAAAAAACATGCGGGTATATGTTCTGTTTCATAAGGTCTCTCTTTCATTATCCTCTTTATAGCCAACACTCATATTAGAAAGAATATAATTTATACATACATATAAGAAATAATTTACTGTATCTCGGCACACACAAAAAAAACCATAAAGTGTGATCTTCAGTTTCATGCGTTTGTACAAACAGTGTGTGAATGTGTGTGTGAATGGGTGGATGACTGGATATGTAACGCGCTTTGGAGTCCTTAGTGCAGAGGTCGGCAACCCGCGGCTCCGGAGCCACATGCGGCTCCTTATACTGCGGCTCCGCGTGGTTTGGGAAAATAAATTAGAAGTATTTTGCTGAAGTGTATTTTATTTGTGTTTAGTTCTTTTTTTAAAAAAAAAAAACTTGTAGTTCTATATTAGAAGATTGTTGTGATTTTGAAATATAAAAATAAAATTATATTTTATTATTTTTTTCATCGCTCAAAATAAGCGTCACACTCGGGGAAGCCGGTGTACCCGCCGAAACGCCGTGCATTTATCGAGACTTTCAACCCCACATAGGCCAATTATGGATCTTCGGATCCACATTATGTCGGCAGCCATTCTCCACTGTGAACTATGTTAAAAACAAACACTGCTCACGCCTCACAGATGACAGCTTACAGTCCTGCGTAAAGATGAAAGCCCCGATTTGCAGATGCTGTGCGCAGAGGTTCGGGACCAGAAGTCTCATTGTAAACATATCACGGCGGACCCGACGATGTTTGCATGAACATGCTTTTCAGCATCTCTTTATTGAGCACTTTTCACACACGGTTGCTGTACGCATACAGGCGGCTGTAGCTTTTCAGCTCACAGCCCGACAACACAACAGCAGAGAGAGCACAGACATTAAGGCGGCGAGGCGTAATTGCGGGTGCCGCTCAGGTGCGTCCGACTCCCATTCAGCGGCACTTCAGACCACGCCCCGCCACACACATTAACCAGGTAAAATAGATATTTAGGCAGAATTTTGCAAATATCTATTTTTTTTAGCGGCATAGTGCTTTTTTTCCAATTACTTTTTAAAAGGGTGGCGGCTCACAACAGTTTTTGTTTGCTACATGGATCATTTTAGTTCAGCTGGGTGTCTTTCCTTTTGTTATATTTCTTTAAGAGTTCAAAATGTGTTAATTACATAAATAAAATGTAATTTTCTCTGTAGCACTTCGTGGATTTCATAAGCAACACACTTTAGTTGCTCTGTGGATTCTTTTAAAAAGCAGTTAAAAACTTTTCTGTTCAAACAAGCCTTTTGTTGATCTACGTATTGTATATTCTTTATTATTATTTACATTTGATCTTTTACATTGTGTATAATGTCTATTGATTGTATTGTTTATTTTAATATTTGTGTACAGCGCTTTGTGACTGCCTGTCTGTGAAAAGCGCTTAATAAATAAAATTTACTTACTTACTGTAGTTGTCCGCACAAAGCACAAAAAACAATATATACAGTGTTATCTTCATTTTAGATTTCAAAAAGTATTTGCGGCTCCCAGTGTTTTCTTTTGCGTGGAAACCGGGTCCAAGTGGCTCTTTGGGTGTTAAAGGTTGCAGACCCCTGCATTAGTGACTAGAAAAGCACTATACAAATACAGGCCATTTACCATTTACCATTTGTTCCTAGTCAGAGGAGAATAAGGAGACATGTTGAAACTGTCACAGCTATCAGAGAACAACACTGTTTGTTTGTTTTTTTATTAGCAAAGTCTTGATAAACTGTGTAATGTATCCTCACTTTTAATACCTCTCTGTCTATTTCTCTACTGAGCTCCTGATTGTATGTTTTACTGTATCAACAGTAAAAACATACCAGAGTTAAAACCATCACATTGTTGTGAATGGGATTAGAGCAGGACTCCCCAAAAAAGAAAGATCTTACCAGAGCAGAGTTCTGGCCTATGGAAAAGGGAACACATGTCATTAGGAGTGATGCATGGCACAGACAAGCTATAGCAAGCATAAACACCGAGAAGGGTGAGAAACTGGAAAACAGTTAGGAAGGATACTAACCAGGGGAAGAACATGCTGGCTTAAGGAACAGTCTGCCTAAAGAGCCAGCATGGCGTGACACGTTTGCTATTTGATTAGAAGGGCCAACAGAGAGAGTGAAAGGGTTGAGGTTTGGTAAAGGCCAGCGGAGAGTTAGAGCTTGCATTAAGGCTCAGGGCTGCAGATGGCCAGCAGAGAGCCATGGAGCCTAAAAGATGCAGAAAGGAGATAAGAGCCACGATGGCACAGGGCTGTTGTTGGCTGTCAGGACAGAGTGCCTGCAGAAGGTTGAAAATGAGAATGTGAAGAGCCCAATTTAGGCTTGGGTAGTTGATCACCAACAGAGAACAGAGAGCTTGCTAAGGATGAAGATGCAAGAGGTGGGAGAGAGAAGAGCCTACAATAAGGCTCAGGGCCACTGATGGTTGACAGAGAGCAGATCTCTCTGGTGGAGGCTGGTGGACACAGAGGCCATAATGAGGCTGACAGCTGGCAGCGGAAGTAAGAAGAAATTTAGACTTGATTGACTTAGAAAAAGTAAGGCAGAACCACAGTTTAGGAAAACTTGATTTGAGCAAGCACACTAATATGGACTGAAGCAGAATTGAAACAGATGCAAGAAGAAAGCTCACTGATGACCTGCAATTGAATGGAGATGAGTGGGAGGAAGCTGTTTTTAATTGAAGGAACTTTTCTTACACCATTAAGCCTCCTAATGTTCCCTTGTTTCCAAGTCCATTGTTTGCTTTACATGCTATATATAAATAAGAGATAATTACATATCTTTAATTGCAGGATGTATACACAAAATCAACATTGATATGTATTCAGCAGCATCAAAATATCGACGTATTAAGGCTTCAGCCACATAAAACAATTGAGCAAGCTGGAAATTGTTTATCTAAGGCATCAATCATCACCTATTCAAATAGAGGTACTTTGGTAACATATTACTTTTCTCACCTGAGAATATCAACCACATCCTAAAGGGAATATTCAATAATTTGGAATTTCCAAAGCTAAAAGATTTAAATCAGCCTTTAAACCTTCACTCAGTCTATTTTCATGATTAAAGCTCTTTTTTCTACATTCATGTTAGCATTTTCTCAACAGAAACTACATCATATAGTACATCTGTCAAGTGTTCAGTGCCCCAGCGTTGAACATAAGTACACCCAATCACAGTACTGGCATGTTATGACCTTTAAAAAAACAACACATTTCCTGCCTTTTTCCTCTTACTATGCTATGGAAACCAGAAACTGGACTACAATAAGCAGTCACATCTGGAAAAGGTTACTGAAATAGTGGTGCTAAATGTTTAGCTTGCAGAGGTAGATTCTTAATTAATTTCTCAGTGTAACAACCTGAAAACACACGAGAAAAAATTAGAGAACAGAAGAAATCACCCACCAAATTTCCTCTGAGGGCAGGAAAGAGCGCCTCACCTCAGGAATCCCAGATGCAACACCTCAGAGTAGACTGGTTCCCTTGGTTAGTTATAACCTTCTGTTGCTCTCTAGGGAATAATCAATTACCCTAGCCATTGCCTATGAAAGTATAATAAATAAAAATTAAAACAACAATATAAACATTCCAAGGGGTAAACACAAAAGTCACAGTGTTCTGTGATTGCCAAAGGTGGCTAGGAGAAGGTGATTGGGCAGCTTCATAGTGTAAAAGTGGGAGTGATAAAGATTATTTATCCAGCAGCACCTGGGAGCGGACAGTCTTGAGACCACAGATCTTCTGTATTGAACTTTGGCATAAGCTTTATTTCAATAGTATTGAAAGCAGCTGTATGTAATGATACATCTGTGAGATGGTTATGAGTACATTTTTAGCTAATGATTAAAATTTTATTTGTAAAGATTTCACCAAGTGATTGCTGTTTACATTTAAAGATTGCGTAGCTCAACAGAGCTGTAACTCTTTGTCCACCTGGTTATAGAGCTGTAAGAAAAAGAAAATGGGATTGTTTTTGTTATGTTCCTGTTCCACTTCTCATTTATGGGCAGAAATCTACGGTGGCTCTGAAGTGCAAAATACAAAAACAAATCACAAAACGCACAACAAATTGAAAAGCGCAAAAACAAATTGAAAAGCGCAACAACAAAAACCAAACCGGAAGAGGTAGGTACCAATGCTGCAACAACAGGCATCACTGATTGGATGATGGATCCAGTAGCCTTTTGAACCGGAAGTTGTTCTGTTCGGAAGTTTGGTGACTGCTCTACCAACTTTTTTCCACAACTTGGACAAAACATGTTGGCTGTATCCCAATTGAGGGTCTGCAGCCTTAAAGGCTGCATTTTAAGGCCGATTACGTCACAGCGGCGCGCCGAAGGCTGTCCCAATTCAAAGGCTGCTCGAAATGCGGCCTTCATTTCCCTGAATTTTAAGGCTGTGGCGGTGTAGACTTCGTGGCCCAACATATCCCACAATTCATAGCACGGCAGTCACTGTGGATAATTTTGCCGCAGACGGCAGAACCGTAGCGGCCGAAGAGTAAACTGTTAAAAGTAAGTACTGAATATTATGTCACTTATTTATGTGCAAATGTTTAATAATGAGGAACATTAAAACATTACTGTTGGCCACATGTCGTCAAAGTTATTTGCCATTAGCGATGTTTGTACTTTCAGCGTTTACTTGGTTTTAAAGCCTTTAAAATATAATAATACAATAGCTGACCTTAATCTTACAGAGAATGTGATGATTTTATGGATAATTAAAGTCAGTCATATATCCACAAACACAACAAGCTGAAAGTCAGTGATGCTGCTCGGTTTGCAGTCCTGAATATGACGGCACAAGCAGGATTCACTGCACTGTTAATGTTAGCTATGTTATATTGCTGCCTCTGTTCGGTGGTGTCGAGCCAAACGGACTTTAACGTGTGTTTGAACGAGCTGACGGTTCACTCGTTAAGCTGAAAGAAAGATGCTTTAATCACAGGAGTCACACATGTGTCCACTGGACCATCTGGAACTCTTCTTGTTTAGCACTCGTAATAACACAAACACTAAATCCTCCTTCTCTTGTGCTGTTTTGTAGCAGTGTATACACCTGAGACTGTCACCTGTCTGTCTGTCCTGCACTCTCGCTCTGTTTCTTTCTCTCTGATTGTGGAATAAAAGTATGAACATGTATTTATAAGTTACACTTGTGTTTGAATCCTGCAGCTTATCACACATTTGATTTCCATGTGTGACAACTGCAAGTGTCCAGAGTGAGGACAGACTGAGGGACCCACTGCTGCACATCATCTGTGAGGCTTTGCACCCCTGATGATCCTCCAGGACAAACTCAGCAGTGTGTGAGGAAGAGGAGGAGGAAGAGCCAGCAGCAGCTGACAGATGGAGAGAATAGACAGACTGTTCCCTGTTTGTGAAGGACTGCTAGAAAAATTTAAAATAACTAATTATCTGTCCTGAATCAGTCTTATTAGGTAATGTTCAGATAATTTGATCATCCCAGTGTTTTCGGTGTGGGAGAAAGTACTCAGGGCCTTCAAGTTACACACTATGAAAGGCAGAAACAAGTTTAATATTCAGAAACCTAAAGTATGTATCAGCAGCAGAATGGAGCTAAAAATAAATGTTTGTTTCAGTTCTATGAAGCTTTGAGTATTTTGGATTAGTAGTACTGCTGTGTTTGTTGCATCATATTGTTATGATATATTCTGAGGTAAGTTGATCTATAGTGTTACATCATATTCTATAAGGATGTTATGTGTTTGTATACTTTCTGCCCAGTTTGACCCATTTAGCAGAAGTCAGCCTGTTTAAGGCTCTGATATCTATTCTGTATGACTTAAAGCAGTTATGACATGGTCTGATTTTCTCACCCAATAAAGGAATATTTAATATATCAGTCTACTCTTTGTTTATCAGAAACAGTTTTCACAGCTCGTACATTTTCTTTTTACACATATATGTAAGCATTGAGCCAAATTTAGTAATGCCAACATATTACATGGACAATATTTGTCTCTTATATATAATACATCTGTATATACACTGTCAGAGATACTTGTCTTTGAGTGAAGATTTAAGGTGATAGGACGTATAAATAACTGCAACTTGAATCTTTACTGAAGCTCAGTATTAGACACAGAGTTCACTCACATGAATTTCACTCACATGTGCTGTACCAGTGTACCTGCACATGTGATGTGACAATAGAAGTGATATGATTTGAGAGTTCAAACTCACTGCTGTAATAACTTATGATTAATATAATAACTATAATATTGGCCATATCATATTTACACTGACTTTAGTCTCATGAACAACATTAGCTAATTGTTATTTACTAGCTAATCTTAAATGACTGTTCAGTACAGATATGAAGGCCAACAATCATATTTTACAGTCCTGTGGTCTCAGCCTCAGATACTTATTAAATAGAATAGAATAGAATGGATAAATCACACAAAGCTCGTGTAGAAACAAACACACGAACAAAATATGTTCTCTTTCATTTCCGTCAAAGCTGTATGAAACGTTTCCAGCGGTTGGTGTTATGGTTGCTAGGCAACCTGGGCAGCGCGACGGAGGCTAGACCGTCCCATTTCACAAGCCTCGTACTTCCGGCCTTAGCGGTCTTTGAGTACGTGGCCCTTGAGGATCGTTGAGGCTGCGTACTTTAAGGCTGCAGACCCTGAATTGGGATACAGCCGTTGACTGCTCTTTCTCATAACCACGTTCGGCAGAACAACTTCCGGTTCAAAAGGCTACCGGATCCATCATCCAATCAGTGATGCCTGTTGTTGCAGCATTGGTACCTACCTCTTCCGGTTTGGTTTTTGTTGTTGCGCTTTTCAATTTGTTTTTGCGCTTTTCAATTTGTTGTGTGTTTTGTGATTTGTTTTTGCGTTTAGTGAATTTGTTTTTGCGCTTTTCAATTTGTTTTTGCGCTTTTCAATTTGTTGTGCGTTTTGTGATTTGTTTTTGTGGTTTGCACTTCAGGGCCACCGTAGAAATCTGTGCCATCAGAAACTGAATTTGAATAAGTTAAATTTGAATTTGAATTGCTCGGATTGAATCTGAATTGTAACTTGAATAAATGCTTTTGAAAACTGAATTTGAATTAGTCTAATTTGAAATTGAATTTATGGTTTGAAAATGATCATCACTAAATTGAAATTGAATTTTATATATTGAAAATGAATTCATTTGCTTTGAAACTGCATTTTATCCTTTAAAAATTCAGCTCTCAAATAATTTCAGTTTCACTCTCACCATTCAATTTCAGTTCCAAAATTCAGTTTTTTGGAACTTACATCCGGTTCCTGTTCAAGAGTAAACAAGCGCAGATTAATAGAACTACATTTTACTAGCGGACTGAAAGTGTTACTGACGGGACTCTACAGCATCTTGAGCTGAATTAAGACTTCAGAAGTCATTCGTCATGTCGAATGACCAGCGGATAAACTCTCAGGTTGGTAATAAATGTATTACATGTATAAGAACAACCGTCATGTTAACAAATGATAGCCGTACAGTAACCTTTATGCTTATTGTAGCTGTTAGCTAAAAACGCTAATTTAGCCTAGTTTGCCCTGGATTCAGCTTTGACAAACAAATATGATCGACTGTTTCTAGTAGAATTCCAAAGTTGTCATCTTGTACCCTCTCAGAGCCCTGTATGCTTGCAGAGACCCCTACAGTAGGGAAACATGCAAAACAGTGTCCAAACCTTTGTATTTTAGCTTTATTTATGTCTTACACAGCATCCCAACTCTTTAGCTAACTTAATAACTTTAGCTAAAGTGAATAGTTAGTCTAATTCATTAGTGCAGCATTACTGGATCACCTCCGTTTGAAGTGATATGATGAATTTTGGAACTGAAACTGAATGGTGAGAGTGAAACTGAAATTATTCGAGAGCTGAATTTTTAAAGGATAAAATGCAGTTTAGACGTATACACAAGGCTGTGTGATGAGCCCTTTCCTCTACTCCCTCTTCACCCACGACTGCAGACCTGCTGATGGTTCCAACACCATCATTAAGTTTGCAGATGACACCACGGTGATTGGCCTCATCAGCGACAACGATGAGACCGCCTACAGGGAGGAGGTGGATCGTCTGGCTGAGTGGTGCGACACAAACAACCTGCTGCTTAACACTGAGAAGACCAAGGAGCTCATCGTGGACTACAGGAGGAATGCTGACCCACATCCACCCATCCACATTAAGGGGATGGCTGTGGAGCGTGTGAGCAGCTTCAAGTTCCTGGGAGTCCACATCTCCGAGGATCTCATCTGGACGACCAACTGCTCCAAGCTGGTCAAGAAGGCTCACCAGCGCCTCTTCCTCTTGAGGACTCTGAGGAAGAACCACCTGTCCTCAGACATCCTGGTGAACTTCTATCGCTGCACCATCGAGAGCATCCTGACCAACTGTCTGGTACGGGAACTGCTCTGCCTCGGACCGGAAGGCGTTGAAGAGGGTCGTGAAAACTGCCCAGCGCATCGCCGGAGCACCACTTCCTGCCATAAAGGACATCTACAGGAAGCGGTGTCTGAAAAGGGCTGGAAAAATCATCAGAGACCCCAGTCACCCGTCACATGGACTCTTCACCCTCCTGCCCTCTGGGAGGCGCTACAGGAGCCTCCGGACTAAGACCACCAGGTACCGGAACAGCTTCTTCCCCACAGCTGTCAGACTCCTGAACTCTGCCTCCTGACATCTGACCCACGTTAAACTCAAGGACTGAACATACACACACCCACAACCACTAGCACTTTATCACTATCACAATTATCCACATATCTCACTTATCTTAACTACACTACTGTATAGTTCTGTGTAAATATCATTCTGTACATACGATAATTTTTAATCCTACAACTGTTTATAACTTACATAGTTCACATTCTGTATAACTGTACATCTCAGATTTCTGTATAGTTTTTATTTCATATTTATATCCTGTTCATATCCTGTACATAGCTTGTACTCACTACAGCCTGTACATACTTATAGTTATAGAATATTCATAACATACTTCACACTGTTTACATTATAACATACCATAATAGACCCATTTCTGTAATATACTTACATATCTATATTATTGCTAATATATATTGTAATATATCTATATCACGACTAAAGCACTTTCTGGATGGATGCAAACTGCATTTCGTTGCCCTGTACCTGTGCATGTGCAATGACAATAAAGTTGAATTCTATTCTATTCTATTCAGTTTCAAAGCAAATGAATTCATTTTCAATATATAAAATTCAATTTCAATTTAGTGATGATCATTTTCAAACCATAAATTCAATTTCAAATTAGACTAATTCAAATTCAGTTTTCAAAATCTTTTATTCAAGTTACAATTCAGATTCAATCTGAGCAATTCAAATTCAAATTTAACTTATTCAAATTCAGTTTCTGATGGCACAGATTTCTGCCCATACTCATTCTCCTTCACCCTGCTTCTCTCAGTATTCATGCTCCCATTTCCTTATATTCATTCCCAGTTCAGGTTGAACCTAATTCCTTTTTGTAATTTTTGGTGTTTCACTCTTGTTTGTGGTTTATTGAGCTTCATGTGCTTAATAAAAAAAAGCTCACTTTTTGTTTAAATCTCCTCCTACCTCTGCATCTTTATCTTGTATTCTCACATACCACACACTGTCACACCACATGGACACTGTATGTCATTCTTTGCACCCCCTGTGCAGGTACTAGAAGTGTCTGCCCACTGTCATTTGAAAACATGAATCTGTCATCCATAAAGCTTTGAAACTACCCCTACTAGTGCAGTGTCTGTCAATTCCACGACACTACTTTCTTCCAATGGTGCCTATTTGCACTTACACTTTAGTCATAAAACTCACTGAACTTGGATATGCACAGAATCAACTTTTCCATGTTTGCATTATTTTGTTCATTGTGTAGCTAAATTTAGCATGGCTGTTTTTCTACTGGTTACACAAAGGTACGTCACAGAATGCACAGAATGGGCAAGTACTCTTTACTGGCATGCTTTTGCTTTGCTTTCATTGACACAAATTGTGTCAAATTGTGGGAATTGTTAATGTGCAGCACATGGGATATTCTGGAATGTTCTATCCTATGTGCAAAAGCCTTAATACTGCTGGAGGTTTTTCTTCCTGTTAAAAGGGAGAGTTTTCTTCCTACCTTCCTTTGCTTTTGTCTTGCTGTTATTTGTTTGTGAGGTTTTTTTTTGGTTATTTTTGCCTTTATTATTGTAGGGTCTTTACCTTACAATATAAAGTGCCTTGAGATAAATGTTGTTGTTGTTAGATGCAAGAAGGGAATTGAATTAAAGATTAATTGATTGTGTGTAGCAGGTCTAGTCTATATTTAAAATACATTTATATTCATATCTGTTGTTTTCAAGCAAAGATATCTATCTTGCGTCTGTGACAGTCTATGGTTGGCACACTGGGAATGTAGTCATACAAGTTCCTGTGGAGAGGGGAGGAGCTGCTCTGCTGAGGTGAGGAGAAAACAACGTACTGTAATTTCAGTTTCTACAGTCATGAAGTAGATGAGTGAAAACAAGGTGAGTGTTACTGAGCATTTATGGGGTGTCATAATAATAGCAAAAGGATTTCTTACTGGAAAATATCATATTAATGTTTCTCAAGGTGGAACAAAAAAATCTGGAAATTTTCATGGTTTGCTGCACCATGAAAAATGAAACATGATTGATGAAACTATATCTTTGGTTAATAGTGAGACATTTTACTTCTTGTGCTGAGTTAGCTGTCTCTCTGTAAGCTGTAAGAGAGTAAAAGTATCTATTAATATATGAGGTAAAGGGTCAGCTGGGTTTAATACAAGCTACACTGGGTGTGTGTGTGTGTGTGTGTGTGTGTGTGTGTGTGTGTGTGTGTGTGTGTGTGCTGGTGAGCTGTATTTCTTGTTCTGTAAGTTATGGCTTTCTTTAAAAATATTTCTGTTTTTTTCTGCCGTGCTCACAGTCAGTATCCGTTACTTTAACCGCATTATAGCGAGGGACCACTGTAATTTTGAAGGTAAGTCACAACATACCCTTCGTAAATACTAATGTATAGAAACCAGCAATCATTCATTTTTTGTGTGGCTTTTTTTCACGGTTTGTTAACATGCTGTGTAGGTGTGTACTTGACTAGCTGATATCGACATAATGGGGGAAACATCTGGTTTGACTATTCTTCATCTGTAGTTTGAATGCTGAACATTTGCCTGTTTAAATCATAAGATCAGTCATTATACAGAGATGTGCTTCTGAATGTGGACGATGTGCCTTCTGATTCTGTAATGCAGTTCTGCTTGTGTTGAGTGACGTAAACAACTGATCGATCTAAACTCTTTAAACGTCAAAACTGATCATTAGATTTTTTTATGACACAACAGTGGTGAGTGTTCCCACCTTCTGCTCTTTGTAACTTAACGTGATCTTTCCGTTTTCGAGTTTTGGACATGATTTTGGAGTATATCTTCGCAGTAGCGATTAACCGCAAAGTAAATCTACTGGAAACGTACAACCCTACATCCGGTCTCAAACCAGGAAGTTAGCATTTTCTCGTGCACAGGGTCTATTTTACTTCAGCAGCACAGAAAGCGTCTGAAGGTGAGCTTAAAAAAGATGATTGCAGGCTACATTGTGGAAGAGATGCTACCGCTGCGTACTGTAGAGTCTCCGTCTTTTAAAAAAAATTATTTATTATTTAAAGAGTTTAATTTCTATTGTTTGTCCACTCAAGGTTTATAGGGATTTTAAGAAGTATTTAGTTAAATTACTTATTTAGTAATTAAGTTACTTTTCTGACACAGTAATTAGATAAGTATTTTAAATACAATATTGACTAAGTAATTAATAATTAATAATTAATTAATTTTTTAAAGTAACTTACCCAACACTGGTCATAATAATAGGAAAAGGATTTCTTACTGGAAAATATTATATTAATGTTTCTCAAGATGATTGATGAAACCATATCTTTGGTTAATAGTGAGACATTTTACTTCTTGTGCTGAGTTAGCTGTCTCTTAGTGAGCTGTAAGAGAGTAAAAGTATCTATTAATATATAAGGTAAAGGGTCAACTGGGTTTAATAGTTTAATACAAGCTACACTGTGTGTGTGTGTGTGTGTGTGTGTGCTGATGTGCTGTGTTTCCTGTTCGGCCAGTTATGGCCTTCTCTAAAAATATTATGATGTTTTTTTCTGCTGTGCTCACAGTCAGTGTTCCTTGATTCTCTCCCAGGAAGCCTAAAGATGAGTGTTTTGGAGGGGAACATAGCAGAGTTTCCAGGATCCAGCTCTGTGTCCATGAACAGTGACGAATTCGGAGATTATCATCCAGTCTTCAGTCATGAACTTGGACCATCAGGCAAAAAGTAAGAAACTGTGTCTATTATAAACAATGTGAAAATGGCAAAAGGAGAGGACAAACTTCAGTAACACAGTAAAGTCTTTCTGAAAAAAAGCACTTAAAGCAGTAAAACATTCATATCAAGTGATTTTCCTCAAACAACCACTGACACAGCTGTATTATGTGTTTGACTTCCTGATATTTGTTTTCCATTGAGTCTTGTATTTTATTTTATAAAGGGACATAATACAAGCGGTGTCTCCTTATCCTGGTAACTTATGTTAAGATGACTGAATACTGATGAGTGAAAGATTTTTTGCATATACTGTACAACAGAAAAATGGAAATGGAAATCTCTGAAATATTAAATGAAGATCTGAAAGTGAGTTAAAAACGATTACCCTGAGGGGGCCGTAAGGAAGATGGCAACATAAGCTTGCAGCTCCCGGTCAAAACTTGAAAGAAAACCAGAATTCGAATATTTCCACCGCTAAACCGTGTAATAAATGCCATGAAAGGTGGAAGAAGGTCAAAAAGACAAGGAAACATTAAGGATTTTGTGAAACAAGTGGAGTTGGCAAGAGAAGGCAACGCAGACATGTCCGAGAATAGCGTGCAAGGCGAGCAGATGGAAGGAGATGTAGCTAGCTGGCCTCACGCAGGCTTTCAGGACATCATTAAGGAAATTCACTCACTTAAAGCCAAGTTTAAAACTGAGTTTGCCACGTTTAAGAAAGACATCAAACAAGAAATGAAGGACGAATTCGACAGTTTCAAGAAAGACATAAAACTGGCAGAAACGGCGAATGAGCTAGCTAGCCATGAGACCAGACTCGAAGAAACTGAGAAAAGACTGGAAGAGATGGAAAGGTGGAATTTGGCCGCAAAAGACGCTCTAATCCAGTCGCTCCAGCAACAACGGAATATTCAGATGAAACTGGCTGACTTGGAAGGTCGCAGCCGACGGAACAACATTCGCATTTTTGGCCTAAAAAAGGGCTCTGAAGGAAACTCTGTGCTGCAGTTTGTGGAAGACTTGTTGAGAGCTGAGCTTTCACTCCCACCGGATTCTGCTCTGAATATTCAGTGGGCGCACAGAGCTCTGGTGCCAAAACCCGGACCAGAAAAACCTCCGCGATCGGTGGTGGTTAATTTTCTTCAGTTCTCAACCAAGGAGATGGTGCTGAAGACAGCGTGGAAGAAAAAAGTTGTACATCAGGATAAGCAGCTTTTCTTTGATCATGACTACGCTACCAACGTGATTCAAAAGAGGAAGGAATACGCTGGAACCACAGGGACGCTGTGGGTACGAAATACGTATTTTCAGTTTCTCTTAAGTTTCTTGTTATCTTGTTCCAAGTTCTTAGGCTGCGTTCACACCGAACGCGATAGAGGCGAGCGAAAACGCCCTAAACGCCCCTAATTTGACGCGTGCACATTCGCACCTCAACGCGTGTCCAAGAAAAACCCATCGCGCCTCAAAATTGCATCTTTCCACGCGCGTGGACCGGAAATGTGGGAGGAAGTTGTGCCAGATGTGTTTTGCTGCAGATGTCCTCTGAATAAACACATTATCTTGTTAGCGGAAAGGTATTTGTACATCAGTGGGAAAATAGCGGGACAGTAGGCGGGCTTGCTAGCTTTTGCGCGGCTTTATCGGGTCAGTCTGAAAATTAAAAAGGAGAATGAATGAACTTACCAGGTTGCCCGATCTCCTCACTTCTGTGCCTCCAAGCTCGGTCCTTTTTATTCCTGTCTCGGTAGAAGTAGCAGCTGGCATCATACAGCTCTGGGTGATTAGCCACGGCAGTGATGAGTTTTTCCTCCATACTGAATGAAGAATGAAGGGCTTTGGTTTGATCTGCCCCTGTGACCTGGTTACAGCCACGTCACCGGCCTCCTGATTGGTTGTCGGGGCGCGATTTGACGCCGGAGTTCATATTTTCCAACTCCAGCGGTTGGCGCGGTACGGGCGTGTGCACAAAATGCAACACACAATCTGACACGCGTGGTTTTCTTCGCGAGTCAAACGCGCCCCACGCGGTACACTGACGCGCGTTTCACGGGTTTTGGCGTTTTCGCGACGCAAATCTGCTTTCGCATGTTCGCCGGATGCACAATCGCGTGTCATCGCGCTCTTTCCATTGACTTTACATGTACACCTGACGCTCTGGCCGCCTCTATCGCGTTCGGTGTGTGCGCACCGTAAGAGTTAGTGTTGGATGCTATGACAGTGATAAGCCAAAAATAAAACTAAACTTAACAGTGAAAAGATGGGGAATATAACGCTGGTGTCAATGAATGTCAATGGGATGAATAACCCAATTAAAAGAAGTAAAGTGATACTTAAAATGAGAAAGCTTAATGCCAATGTAATATATCTACAGGAAACACATCTGTCACAGGAAGAGTATGATAAATTAAAGAAATTTGGGTACAGAAATTCTTACTACAGTACTTGGAAGAAAAGTCGTAAAAGGGGGGTAGCAATACTTATTAAAAATTCAGTTAATTTTGAATGTTCTAAAGAAATTCGGGACAGTGAGGGGACATACATTATTGTAAGAGGTAAACTAGAAGGGGAGGCGGTGACACTAATCAATCTCTATATTCCCCCTGAGAGCAACCAACAAAATGTGAAGACTACTTACAACAGTCATGTCAGAATCTGAAGGGACAGTGCTGTGTGCAGGAGACTTTAATGTGGTATTCGATCATAGAATTGATACAACAAGCACAAATAGAAGCAAAAACAGCCTGGCGAGAATGGTTAATACCTTTATGAAAGAGCAGGGAGAGGTAGATGTATGGAGGGAACATCACCCGCTAGATAAGTAGTATACACACTACTCAAAGACTCACAACACTTACTCAAGAATTGACTATGTCTTAATGAACAGATGGGATCTACACAGAGTAACTGAATGCACAATTGGAGTGGCAGATATTTCTGATCATTGTGCCATTCATTTAAAGCTAAATCTAAATAGTAGGCGTAGAAACACCTGTTGGAGGTTAAATCTGAGCTGTCTGAATAAAAAAGAAACGAAAGACCAAATCAAGAAAGACATAAAGCAATACATAAAGGAAAATTCCACAGAAGAAATTAGCCCAACTGTGTTCTGGGATGCATTCAAAGCTGTACTCAGAGGGAAGCTTATTGCCATAACTTCAAAACAACACCAAATGAGGAAGGCCCTGTACCTAAGCCAGGTGGAGGAACTGAAAAACACATAAATATTATACTGAATGACTCGGATTGTTCAGCTCCAAGACAGAATCAAAACACTAAAAAAGGAAATTGACAATATATTGACTGAAGAAGTGGAAAAAAAACTTAGATTTTTGAAACAGGATTATTATGAGAACGGCCCAAAGGCAGCTAGACTGTTAGCACGGCGTCTTAGACAGCAGCAAGCTGCTAATACAATTCACAAGTAATAAGTTATCTACAAATAACTTACAGTATAGCCAGGAAGAAATAGAACAAACATTTAGGAAATATTACGAAAACTTGTGTAAACAACCATGTTCCTCAAATAAAGACAAAAAAACTGCTTTTCTTAACTCCCTAGACTTACCACGTATTGGTACGCAGCAAAACAGCAAACTAACTGCCCCTATCAGTCATGAAGAAATATCTAGAGCAATTTCAAGACTTAAAGCTAATAAATCTCCAGGGGCCGAAGGGAGGAGTTGATACCAATGCTTCAATCATCATTCAATCACACCCTTGCGGAGGGTGTAACCCCTCTCTCATGGAGAGAGGTGATCATCTCAGTAATCCCTGTTAAGGGTCCGAAATTGAGGAAGAGAGTAAAACAATGATGGTCCAGAAGAGGTCGATCAAACAATTGATTTTAATGAATACACGCAGCGTGGGGAGACGTACACTGGAAACCATCAGTCGTAAATCCCCACCCAAAAATACACTTCAGATTGCTTTTATAACATCAGGGTATTATGACGCCCCCTCATGCGTTTACAAGCACATAATTTGCATTTTAAGAACATTCTTTGCCCCTTGTACAGACAATGATCTATTCTAAGAAATAAATGCAGACACAGAAGTTCCCCTTTCTGGCATCCTCTTTCAAATATGGTGATGATCTCAGGCCTTTGAGGTCCCCATGGACTTGTCTTCCTCTTTGCGTCACCTGTTGCTAGGCAAACTCAAATGCAACAAGAAGCTGAATACATTCAGGCCTTCACTCAGCTACTATTTTACTGTAGCAATATACTCAGCATATAAGCTTTTAAGATTATAGATTTAACTCAACGATTTAAGTGGTTATAACTGCACCTGTAATAAACATGTTAATATGTGATTATGATAACACCTGTAATACAAATTATAACATAATGCCAGCAACTTCAATAAATGCTTGGATGAAATGATAATTAATGCAATGATAAAGATGATGGTTATGTAAAATAATCCCTGTAATTCCACAATTCCCTCTCTTGACGTCTCTTCCAGAGACGTCACTACACCATTTTCTTGTGTCACTCTTCGACCCACTCTGTCACCTCTGGATCCATTAATGGCATCCATCCATTCCCAGGTCCACTGCCTTCGCTCTGACCCTCTCTAGCCGTCCCCTGACTCAGCAAATCAGACAATAACCTCATGTCATCTAGATGGTCCAGTAATAAAACGCCAGCTCCCACTTGAAAACACTTCATGCTTAAGTGGTCTCTGCCCCTTTCCTGGGTCCCTCTCTAGTGGAAATCTAGTGGAATGGACCCTCGTCATCAATCACTAAGTAAACTGAATTGGCACAGGTCTCAAATAAGAAGCAGAAGACACTTGGGCCCTCGCTCAGGCCTGCTACTAGATTTATGTGTATTGTAAGCATGCATGCAATTAACCTGCTATGTTCTCATCTTCCCTCAACATGTATCACCTGGACACTCTCACCAGTGAAGCTTAAAACCCTCTTGGATAGAACATCAACTCTAAACTAGCACAGATATGCAATGTGTATAAAATGAACTAAACCTGTGAATAGAATGAATGTGATGACAAACATATTCAATGCATTATGAACCCTGTAAACAATATTACTGATAAACAATGCTGTATAAAAAATTTCTGAATCCCCACATTCCCTCTTCTGACATTCCACATCCTGTACACAAAACTGTCGCTGCTGCTGCAAGTGCCTACCTCTCATCTAAAGTCACCTATCACCAGAAAATGTATAGAAAATCATTATAACTGCTTATTCTACTACAGGATCAAAGAAAAAACAACCACTTTAATCACTAAGTGTAAGCACATTATTAATGGCTCCTAAGTAAATTTCATCATAGCTAAAAGCTGAACTCTAACTGCATTTCAGAACCCACATTTCCCGTGTTATACCCTGTTCTTGGTATACCATTTTATTTCATTTTTGCTGCTCTTAATGTAATGATACATTCTAATTTATACTTTATCAGACTTAACCAAAATATATATAAGGTTTCTCCCTTTGCTTCTGTTTTAAACAAAAACAAACACTTCAACCAGCCTTTGTTATTCTGTAACTGCATTTTATGTAATAAGACTAATTTAGAGCTGCATGTGTTATCTCAATATTTTACATGTCACCCAGTTTAGTCACAAGCCCACTCCTATTCAGTTCCTCTTGTCTATCACTTGTTACCGGGCCAGCTCAACTTCAGTTAAAAGCTAAAGGAATTTCAGGCCCTGGGCCTCACCTATGTTTATTTAATCTCCAATATTATTCATTTGAGTCAGCGAGACTTTTAACATTGTCAGGAATAGAAATATTTTACTGCTATTATTTGCTGCTATTTTTATAATCATCATTACCATTTCATGTTAATAGGGATGTTGCTTTCATAGATGCATTCAGATGTTCAAATATATTGGTATTATATTAGCCTTTATTACAGGTCCAAAGAAGAACCATTTTAAATGGTTGAGTTGAATCTATAATTTAAATGTTATTAATGCTTTTATGATCCCTGTGTAGAGGGCAGAGACAGGAAAATACACTCTGTGCCAAAATGAGACAGGAAACGAAACGCGTCTGCAGAGCATACTTTTGCAGAAGTGAAACTGAAGCCAGAGTTTAAGTGCAAGGGTGTTTAGTATGCATACTGCGGATTAAGCCTTAAGTAGTTGTGGTAGACTGAAACAGTTGTTATATATTTTACATATAAGTCAAGATCATTACACACAGGATGGCCTTAGCCTGGTTGGTTGCTTAAGTTGAGGTCAACTAAGGTTCAGAAAGCAGATGCAAACTCTGCACGTACAGACAGACAAATAGTAAGAGGTCATGA
The DNA here is from genome assembly GCF_001858045.2 of Oreochromis niloticus. NCBI lineage: Eukaryota > Metazoa > Chordata > Actinopteri > Cichliformes > Cichlidae > Oreochromis > Oreochromis niloticus. The sequence goes on from NC_031967.2 coordinate 57,642,695, forward strand.
CACGTACGCAGTACACAGCATGCACGCGCCCTCGCACGTGTACGCACGCACACATACACACCATGGTAGATCTATTTTGGTAGGGCAGAAATGCAGAAGTGTGTCGACGTACTTAGAGGAAGTGCACCAGACGAGCGACAGCGAGGATGGAGACAGGAAGCATCAGCCGTCGACACGAAGATGATGTTCTATGTTAAAAGTCGTTGTGGTTTAGGCTGACGTATGCTTTGTTTAAATCTGCCTACCAACAGGAAAGGGGGCTGTACAATTCTTAACCCCATAAAACAGTTGTCTGAATATGATAAAGACAGTTCAACACTGATTGGGTTGTTGAACTCACACATGTGTTTATTAAAATACTGTCTAATTGCACACCGGACTGGATCTGTGGTTATTGATGGATTCTTCTCTCAACATTGAACCCTAACAACATCCTCATAAAAAGCTCTCCTCTACCCTAGAAATAAATCTATCTACTATCTGTTTCTAAAGCCTACATTATAACAACTTTATTCTAAAAATCAAAAAGAGATCACACCTTTTCTACTCATAAAATCTTCCCCATTATTATTATTCCCACAGTTCCCCTTTAAGTTTGGTGTACCACTTCTTATCCACACCAGCAATTCATCTTCTAAACCGAATTCAGTTCATTTTACTCCTTTCTTTAGAATTAACAATCTCTGCCCCAGTTTTACCATATCTAAATTCTCAAACAACCCCAATAGTTATAAAATCATACTAAAACCCATTTTAAATTAAACAAATTAAATCTTAAATCCCTCTCTTTTTTGACACATCTCATGTGGCAAAAAACTCAAAATGCTTCCCCCAAGCTTAGGAAATTAAAAGGGAAAAAAGGTTAGTCATATCATATCATTTCTCAGAACACTTCCGCCATCCTCCTCTCTGGTATTTTGCTCCAGCCCTGAAAACCTGTGTTTAAGGACAAAATCAATTTAATCATCATGTCAAATCTTCTCAAACTCCTTGCTCCATGCAAAAGTCTGGATCCTTGAAATTTCCTGGAAACAAAACCTGTACTTTACATTTCATACTCAACTCTCCCCCTGTATGATCCAATCTGTGTCATAACAAAAAACTTAAAACAGAACAGTTATCAATCATGTGTTTCTTCAGTTAATGGTAACATGAGTTATATCAAAAAATGTTTCCCTTTTAGCATTTAGCATTTTATAATGTAATAACATAATCCAACCCCAGTAAATAAAACAAAAATTCCCTCCAAGCAAACATCAACATCCCCAGAATGAAGTCTTCCACTCCTCCTGTTTGTCAACATTTTATTCATCCCCACCTTGGTCCAGTCTCACACTCACTCACATGCATTAACATCAGGTCTTGCTGATAGTGTGGACTCCCTCACAAATGATCAGAGGAACACCGTTTGCTCCGAGGCTGTACTGGCGTTAAGTTTGGACTTTTGTTTCCAGCTGTTCTCCGCATCACTTCATCTACGGGACAGGAAAATCGTTTCACCGACCCAGCTTCTGCAATAGACTTTATCAAAAAAGACTTACTACGGCCGTGAGAGGCACAGACGAGTGAGAAGAAATAAGTTGGATTTCACATGTGTGATTGTTTGAACTCAAGGGACACTGTTATGCGTCGGTGTTGGGGCGAAGTCAAGTAATTAATTGGGCCATATTTAAAAAAAAGGCCAGAAGGTATAATAATTTTGATTTAATTTATTATGAATACTCTGCCTTCCTACTTTGTTCCGATTTTTGATATGTTCGAGATATTGCTGTTCTGGGGCATTTGATTAGAATAAAAAGTGGAAAATATAAGTTTTGGAGTTTAGTTTATTTATTAAATGTTATATGTTTGCCCAGTTGAGGGGCGGTCTGATGGTTAACAGGATGTCTAGTCACTGTGCTATTCTAGCCTGGAGGGTTGCGATCTCAGGGATAAATAGTAGATCAGCATGGGGTTTTGAGGCTCGTTTTATTTACTTTTTTTTTTTTTCCCTCTTTTTTTTGGGGGGGGGTCCAGAGGTTGGGACTCATTTTTTCTGTACTTACATTTTGGTACCTGAATGGCAAGTCCGCAAAGTCATCTGCCTCTTCGTTTTATAAGCTGGAATGTTAAAGGTATAAATAATCCGGTTAAACGCACAAGGGTTTTTACTCATTTAAAATCATTGAGATCCGATGTTGTATATCTGCAGGAAACACACCTCCGATCAAGTGAACAAATTAAACTTAAAAAAACATGGATAAGCCAAATATTTAGCTCAAAATCTGAGGACAGATCACGAGGTGTTGCTATTTTAATTAGGAAGGGGATTCCATTTATTCCAACATCAACTGTGGCGGATACCAGAGGGAGATATATTATTATACAGGGCAGTTTGTATGGGAAACAAGTAATTCTTGCAAATGTATACGGACCAAACTGGGATGACCCAAATTTCTATTGTACTTTTTTAAAATACCTGCCAGATTTAACAGTGTCCCATTTGATACTGGGTGGTGACTTTAACTGTGTGCTTAATCCTCAACTTGATAGATCAAATCCAAAACCTGATAGCAGAATTTCAAAAGTGGGTAATGTTCTAAAATCCTTTATGCAATCTTATGCTTTTTTTGACCCCTGGAGGAACAAAAATCCTACATCTAAACAATTTTCATTTTTCTCACCAGTACACCGGTCATACTCACGGATAGATTTTTTTGTTGTAGATAACAGAATTCTTCCCGAGGTTTTAGATTGCCAATATAACTCTATCATTATCTCAGACCATAGTCCAGTACAATTAGAATACAGTACAATTTTTATGAACGCTCAAGTCAAAAACTGGCCTGGCGACTTGATCCTTTACTCCTAACTAAAGATTCATTTAAAAAAATGGTCTCTGAGCAAATACAGTTTTTCTTAGAGACAAATCAAACCCAAGGGATGAAAATGACTGTTGTATGGGAAGCATTAAAGGCCTATCTTAGAGGCCAGATAATTTCATATGTATCATTTCAAAAAAAGAAATACTTCCAACAAATGAATAACTTAGCCAAGAGTATAAAAGAGATTGATTGCTTATATGCAGAAAATCCAACACCAGACCTCTATAAGAGAAAATTATTATTAAATTCAGAGTACAAAATTTTGTCCATTAAGCAAACAGAACGTCTATTTTTCAAATCAAGGCAAAAGTTCTATGAACATGGGGAAAGAGCCGGAAAACTTTTGGCACATCAAATTAAGCAATCCATATCAGCTAATATGATTTCCGAAATTTGTAAAACCTCTGGAGAAAAGACGTCCAATCCAAAAACCATTAATGACCAGTTTAAAATGTTCTATTCCAATCTTTACACTTCAGATCCGGTTGATGAAAAAAAGGTTGCTGAAATGCTTGATAGATTACCGATTCCACAAATATCTGTAAATGATAGAACAGAAATTGATAGAGAGATAACCATTAGTGAAATTGTTGAAGTAATTAAATCAATGCAAAGTAACAAGGCACCGGGACCTGATGGTTTCCCTATTGAACTATATAAAATGTTTATAGATAAACTGGCACCAATACTCAAAGATGTATACCAGGAAATATTCTTTCAAGAGAAATTACCAGATACCATGAAGCAAGCCATAATTTCGGTGCTGTACAAAAAAGGTAAGGATCCCTCACAATGCAGCTCCTACAGACCAGTGAGCCTTTTAAATTGTGACTACAAAATTCTTACAAAAATTTTAGCTAATAGAATCGATCTTATACTGCCAAAACTTATTAATCCTGACCAAACCGGCTTTATACCAGGGCGACAGTCATTTTATAATATGCGCCGCCTATTTAATATTTTATATGTATCAGAACCAAAAGAAGAGTCAGAAATAATAATTTCTCTTGATGCAGAAAAGGCCTTCGACCGTATAGAATGGCCATACCTTCATGCGGTCCTAAATAAATTTGAATTTGGCCCATTGTTTCGAAAATGGATTAAAATATTGTATTCCTCTCCAGTTGCGGCAGTGAGGACAAATAATGTAACCTCTGACATTTTTCAGCTAGGTAGAGGCTGCAGGCAAGGTTGTAGTTTATCTCCCTATCTTTTTAATTTAGTAATTGAACCTTTAGCTATTGCTCTTAGGGAGGACAGTCAGGTTGCTGGAATTTCTAGGGACGGGACAGTGCACAAAGTGTCATTGTATGCAGATGATTTATTACTGTATATATCTAACCCAACAGCATCAATTCCTAAATTGCTCAAGGTATTAGATCACTTCGGACGCATATCTGGATACAAATTGAATTATTCAAAAAGCTTACTGTTCCCTATTAATAACATAGAGCAAGATTTCTCTGCCTTCCCTTTTAAATTAGAAAAAGAAACGTTTAAATATTTGGGAATAAATATAACCCGCACAATGAACGAGTTGCGGATTCATAACTTTGACATTTTGTTAGAACAAACATCACAAGATTTTAAAAAATGGGCAACACTTCCAATCTCATTAGCAGGCAGAATAAATATAGTTAAAATGGCAGTCTTACCAAAATTTCTCTATATTTTCCAAATGGTTCCTGTTTTTATAACCAAATCAAGTTTCAAAGATTTAGACAGATTAATAGCAACATTTATTTGGAAAAATTCAAATCCCAGAATAGAAAAAACATATTTGGAAGTACCAAAGGAGGCTGGTGGGCTAGGGTTGCCAAATTTTATTTTTTATTACTGGGCGGCTAATATCACCAAATTATTGCACTGGAAATATGTTTAGGGGGTGAAGGGTGAAGCTTGGGTAAAAATGGAACTGATGTCTAATCCACTTCCTCTCCTAACCTCATCACTAGCTCTAAATCTAAATCAAAAACAGAAAATAACAAATCCAGTTGTAAGAACATCTATTAAAATATGGCTTCAATTCAGAAGGCATTTCTGTTTGCAACAGGTTAGTAATTTTTTCCCTGTTGCTTGTAACCCTTTTTTTTGCCATCCATTTCAGATAAAGCATTCCAAATTTGGCACAATAATGGTTTGAAGTTTTTTTACAATTTATTTTCAGGAGAAACGTTTAACACCTTTGACACTCTGATGAGAGATTACAATATACCAACCTCACATATGTTTAGATATCTGCAAATACGAAGTTTTGCAAAAAAATTATTTCCTTCTTTTCCCTACCTACCCCGTAAAAATCAAGAGGATACGATTTTGGAAATGGATCCTTTCGGCAAAGGGAGAATCTCCGCTATATATAAACTGATACAGAGCTTAAGGCCTATTACTTGGAAAAAAATTAAAGAAAATTGGGAAAAAGATATTGGGGTGGATTTATCTGATGATGAATGGAGATCATGTTTGAATCGTATACATACTTCTTCCCTTTGCATTCGCCATGGCTTAATTCAGTTCAAAAATCTCCATCGTCTTCATTATACAAGAGAAAGGCTTTCAAAATTTTTCCCGGAAGTTGATCCTGCCTGTCCCAGGTGTGGACATAATCCAGCAAATGAGGGTCATATGATGTGGTCTTGTCCGAACCTGGATAATTACTGGGGAAATATATTTAAAGTATTATCTCATATCAGTGCGCAGAATTTAGTGCTTGATTTCCGCATTGGCATTTTTGGAGTTATGCCAACTCAATACAAAATTAGTAAATCTCAGGAAAATGCCATAGCATTTGCTACATTGCTTGCCCGTAGACTTATTTTATTTCACTGGAAGTCTGATAAGGCTCCTTCATACATACAATGGTTAAAGGAGGTGCTTTTATTTTTGCCACTGGAAAAACTTAGATACAGAGTTCTCTCATCACAACAAAAATTCTCTGCGACTTGGAACCCATTTATTGACTATATAAAAACGCATTTTCCAGATGTGTGACATACATTTTTTGTTTTGTTTTTCTTTACTTGAGCCTCAGGTGGGGCGGGAAGGGGAGGTTTCTTTTGTTTTGTTCTTGGTTTTTTGTTGTTGTTGTTGTTGTTGTTGTTTGTTTTGTTTTTGTTTTATTTTGTTTTTCTTTCTTCTTTTTTTTTCCTTTTTTTGGTGTATAATCGCAATATTTTCAATATGTATTGTGATCATGATTTGTGAAAAAGAAAAAAAAATTAATAATTTAATAATGTATCTGTTGAAAAAAGATTAAAGACAAAATAAATCTTTAAAAATCCTAAAACATCTTACTTGGAGACACCAAAAGAGACATCACTCACAGACATATTTGTTAATGAAATTATTTCAAAGTCAATTTCAGTTTTCAGACCCCAAATAACGGTCCTAAGTATCAACAGTGTATGTATCCTATCTCAAAACCCAGCAAAAAGTCATACAGTCATGGCAAGAAATAAAAACTTTACTTACAGTATTGTAATAAACAAAACCAACGTCTTAAATACAGGCGTTCAGCAATGTGTAACACTCTCTATGAACTTCCTAAAACTCTAGGGACCTCGCAGCTGCCTCATTTGCATTTTCACACACACTCCGTCTAAAAATGGCCTCAGCACTTCAGTTCAGTGCTGGGTCAGACTCCTTTTGACACCAAACCTCTTACTTTATATTACACAGATACACAGACGTCTTATAATTACAATAACAACAATTATCAGACCTGAGATTGCACAACCTACAGAATTTTGACAAATTTAAATTAACCCTCCAAGGGACAAACTCCAAGTTTTTTATTATCAATTACACAGTATCAGTTCTAAACTGTATCTGGTCGAATCCCTAAGGTCCCTAACACAATTTAAAAGCGTCTAACGCCCAAGCTCCAAGCTTTACTACCCAAAAAAGCACAAATACCGTTCTAAACGGTAAAGTGGTCCAACCACTAGTTATTTTGGAGGTTCCCAAGTTCTTCCCGGTCACCAACCGTACTAACCCTATTCACGATAGGTCAAGGATGACCGTCGTCATCCAGGAGGGAGCGTTAACTCCGAGAAAATGCGCTTCTTAGCAGTCCAACTGCCGTTCTACAGAAATTTGTAATACTTTGAAACAACAATCAACACCTCAGAACAAGTGTATGACCGACGCAGGTCCAACCTTATAACCAATTAAAATGTAACCCACAAAACGACCAATTACCTATTATTCTAAATTCACTTAACAGTCCAACTGCTTTTATTTACTTAGCAGTCCAACTGCTTTAAATACACTTATTCTCTTTACTCTTTACTTATTTTCTCTTATTCCCTTTACTTATTTTCAACGTTTCATTATCAGTACTTCAACTTCAATTCTCATGAGATTTTCATCAAAATCAAAACAGACATTTATCAGTAATTTCAGTGAGTAAACTTTTAATTTTGTGATCTCCAATTGGCACATTTCGGAAATAATTCAACAGGTAGTGCCTTACCTTTGAATAAGCCGGCTTATGTCCACTCACTTCGACCACTGACTCGTGTCTGCTCGTTCGAGCGCCTCGGACCCTCTCGGTCTCAACCTCCAACTCTCTCCCCCTCAACCCCGGCCAATGCACAAAATGTTAAGGGTCCGAAATTGAGGACGAGAGTAAAACAATGATGGTCCAGAAAAGGTCGATCAAACAATTGATTTTAATGAATACACGCAGCGTGGGGAGACGTACACTGGAAACCATCAGTCCACATCCCTAAATCCCTAAAGAGGGAAAAGACACTGAATACTGTAACAATTACAGACCCATATCGGTACTTAATGTGGACTACAAAATATATAAAATATACACATCTATAATTGCTAAGCGATATGGAGCAATTATGACAGATTTAATTAATGAAGACCAAACTGGCTTTATCTCAGGACGTAGAACTCAAGATAGTATAAGAAGGACCCTCCAGATAGTTAATTCGATACAAACAAAGAAGGGCAGTGCGGCCCTAGTAAGCCTGGATGCAGAGAAGGCTTTCAACAGCATAGATTGGAGCTTCCTATATGCCGTGCTTGAAAGGTTTGGCTTTAATGACGGTGCTGTGATGTGCATCAACTCTATTTACCAATCTCCTACGGCTCAAATTAGAATCAATGGCAGCCTAACGGAGCAAATCTCTCTCGAGAGGGGTACCCGCCAGGGTTGTTGCCTCTCACCTCTTCTCTTCGCTCTATATATTGAACCCCTGGCACAGGCCATCCGACAAAGTGAGGAAGTGAGAGGAATAAATATTAAAGGGGAAGACCACATCATCAGCTTATTTGCAGATGATATAATACTCTACCAAGAAAATCCAAACCAAACTTTAATTCCGATGTTTAATGTAATTAATATCTTTGTTGAACATTCGGGGTACAAAATTAATGTGACCAAAACTCAGATACTGGCTTTCAACTATTTGCCATCCGAAGAGGTTAAAAATAAGTTTAAACTGAACTGGACTACAAAACAAATAAAATACCTGGGTGTAACTGTGACTAAACAATTGGGTGACCTTTTTAAAACAAATTATGATGGACTGACCACTCAGATTAAACACGATCTAAACCGATGGTCAACTCTTACACTAGACTTTAGTGCAAGAATCACAACAATAAAAATGAGTATCCTCCCACGGCTATTGTGCCTTTTCCAATGTCTGCCAGTTAAGATCCCAGTGGAAAAATTCAAGGACTGGGATAGGCTCATCTCTAGATTTGTACGGTATGGTAAAAGGCCTAGAATTAAATACACAACATTACAACTATCTAGGAAGCAAGGTGGTGTGGGACTCCCTAATCTAAAAGATTATTACCATGCGGCCCAAACCAGACCAGCGATAAAGTGGGGTGATCAGAACTGTAGAGATTGAAATAAAAGTACAGGATGTCCCAGTCCAGACTTTTCTTGGAAATGAGCATCTTAAGAAAACTTTACAGCATTTCCTTGATCCTATAACATCCCACACTCTAGAGATATGGTTTGGCCTAGTTAAACAAAGTAAGTTGGAAAGGGAGGTTAAGATGTTAAACTGGGCTGCCTATGATGTTGGTGTTATACCAAGTGCTCACGACTCAGGATTCAGGAAGTGGGAACAAAAAGGAATAACAGTGATTTGTACAATAATGAAAGATGGCCATTTGATGAGTTTCCAAGATTTAAAAGATCGTTATAGTCTAGAGAAAACCGATTTTTACCGGTACCTGCAACTCAGAGACTACTTTTCAAAGGAAGTACGAAGTTCGCGTACGTCTTATGGCGTGCTGGAGTGCGTAATTAAATCATACAGGGGCCTCCAATTCAAGGAAATTTCTGTACTATATAAAAACCTAAGAGAGAACACGGCAACATCAACTGAACACATAAAAAAGAAATGGGAACAGGAAATAAAAACTGATATCTCAACTGAGGAATGGTTAGATATGTGTGAAACCCAGAACACAACGACTAACTCAAGATGCTGGAGAGAATTTGGATGGAAACATCTTACTCGATTCTTTATTACACCAAAAATCAAAAGTAAGCAGACTCAAGACAGCTTGTCATGCTGGAGAAGATGTGGTAACATGGAAGCACATCATACGCACGTGTTTTGGGAGTGCCTGAAACTGCATAATTTCTGGAAGGACGTGACTCTTGTAATAGGTAATATCTTGGGCAATCAATTACCACACAATTTTAAAACTGTATATCTTGGGAATATTAGGGAGTATGTTATGTACGACGACTTGTATTTGACAAAAATCCTATTGATAGCTGCAAAGAAAGCTATAACAAGAAACTGGTACAAACTGGATCCACGTTCTTCAAAAGACTGGTTAAATGCTGTTGGAGAAATCTATGCAATGGAAAAAAATGACTTACATTCTCAGATTAAAGGAAGATATTTCCGTTGCTAAGTGGGAGAAGTGGACATATGGCACCAAGGAAAATTAATGAACGAACAAAACATTTAAGGTCTATAACTTTGTATATCCATATATGCATGCATGTATAAAAGTATGTATATAAGCTGGAGTATGTATGTTCCAGAGTAAAGGCAGGTATGCATATGGTAGTTGATTAGAATTGGCACCCACACCTTTTGTTTGCTTTAGTTCTGTTTGTTTTGACTGTGTGCTTGTTTGGTTATTTCTCCTGAAATGTAATACATGTCTGTGTTTAAACTGTGACAAAACTATCAATAAAAACTACAGTGTCAAAAAAAAAAAAAAGGATTACCCTGGTGACAGCGTGCCCTACAGAAATTACAGTAGTAGAGAGAAAATTTAGTTTTTCAGTCTCATAAATCTGACAGAGAGAGAGAAGCAGCTCAATGACCAACAACAGGCACATGTAGAAGAATAATCTGTTCTTGATTCATTGTTTATGTTTGAAGACGTCAACAACACAAACACCGAGCAGAGTTTCCAGGATCCAGCTCTGTGTCCATGAACAGTGACATGTCCAGAGATCATCCTCCAGTCTTCAGTCATGAACCTGGACCCTCAGGCACACAGTAAGAGAGTAATTTGGCTATAAACTGAGTGGTTTTTGAGTCTTTCACATTATTTCAAAGGGGTCTGCAAGGGTCCTTGACTTGTGTATAACCCATTGAAATGTTTTCCTGTGAAGCTTTGTAGTAATTAAGATACTGTCTCTATTATAAACAATGTGAAAATGGTGAGTGGATACAATAAACTTTAGTAACATAATATAGTCTTTATGAGAACCCTCTTAACCATGAAAACATTCATATACATGCTTTTCCTCAAACAACCACTGACATAAGTTTGTTATTTTCAGTCTGTAGTATGAGTTTGACTTCCTAATATTTGTTTTCCATAAAATGTTGTAGTTTTATGTCCCTTTATAAAATAACTGTTGTACTACCAGTCACTTATTTGTGAGTGATTGGCTCGATGCTACCAGCTGCTTTTATGTGAATGTGCTCACAGCTAGACTGATAAATCCCTGTAAATGTGGCAAGTTGGTTAACCAGCTTCCTGTGACTCCTTTTCCTGGTAACTGATGTTAGCATTACTGAATACTAATGAGAGAAAGATTATTTGTGTATATAACAGAAAAATCTAAATGGAAATCCAAAGTCAAAAATATTAGTTAAGGATTCTAAAATTATTTAAAAAGATTCACCTGCCAATAGCTTGTCCTGCATAAATTTGAGTAGTTGTAAGAGAGTTGTATAGCCTCATAAATCTGACAGAGAGAGAGAAGCAGCTCAGTGATCAACAACAGAAGAATAATCTGTGCTTCATTCTATATTTGTGTTTGCAGACGTCAACAACACAAACACCGAGCAGAGTTTCCAGGATCCAGCTCTATGTCCATGAACAGTGACATGTCCAGAGATCATCCTCCAGTCTTCAGTCATGAACATGGCACACAGTAAGAGACTGATATGGCTGTAAACTGAATGAAGATGATTTTGGTTTTCGAGTATTTCATATTGTTTCAAAGGGGTTTGCAGGGGTGGAGTCACTGAATTGTGCAGATCAGAGATTGGTAGGAGTGAAATTACTGCAATTTAAAAAAAATTTTTTTACAAACATTAAAGACACAATTCTTGAAAGACAGAGGGTCGTCTTGAATGAATGGACAAAATTGTATTTTTCTTTTTGTAGTCTTTCTGAGAAGGCTCTTAAAGAAATTTCACACTCAAATTAAGCAATTATTCCCCCAAAACCACTGACGGAGCTGTGTTAATTTCAATTACTACTGTGTGTTTGACTTCCATGAGGTGTTATAGTTTTATGTTCCTTTGTAAAAAAACAAAAAAACAAAACAAAACTCTATCTATCGGTACATATACATATATATATATATATATATATATATAAAATCATGGCAGCACAAGAACAAGCTCTGAGTACAAGATCCATGCTCTTGATGTTATGGTTTAGGGCCTGGATGGCTTGGGGATAGAAGCTGCTCTTGAGTCTCTCTGACCTTGCCCTGATGATGCAGAACCTTCTACTGGATTACAGAAGTTGGAACAGTTTGTTGCCAGGTTGGGACAGCTCCTTAAGTATCTGCGCAGGTCTATTTCGGCATCTCCTGGTGTAGGTGTCCTGAAGCGACGGGGAGAGTAATCCTGCAGCAGCGTTCTCCTGTACGGATCACTCTCTGAAGAGCTTTTTGGTCCTTAACAAAGCTGTTCCCAAACCGGGATGTGATGTTCTGTGTGGGGATGCTCTCCACAGTGCCTGTATTGAAAATCCTGAGGATCTTTGGAGAGACCCTGAACTTCCTTAGTTATTGTAGGTCAGGGGTCCCCAATCTCAGTCCACGAGGGCCGGTGTCCCTGCAGGTTTTAGATGTGTCCTTGATCCATCACAGCTGATTTAAATGGATAAATTACCTCCTCAACACGTCTTGAAGTTCTCCAGAGGCCTGGTAATGAGCTAATCATGTGATTCAGGTGTGTTGACCCAGGGTGAGATCTAAAACCTGCAGGGACACCGGCCCTCATGGACTGAGATTGGGGATCCCTGTTGAAGGTGGTACAGCCGCTGCCTAGCCTTTTTGGTCTGGACCTGAATGTGGGCAGACAATGTCAGGTCTGAGGACATGTAGAGACCGAGATACTTGAGAGACTGCACCCTCTCCACTGGAGCTCCATTGATGATAATGGGCTTGTAGTCTCTGTGCTGACTCCTTCTGAAGTCCAGCACCAGCTCCTTGGTCTTGCCAACGTTCAGCTGCAGGTGGTTATCCTAGCACCATGAACTTTAAGGAGGAGTTGATACCAATGCTTCAATCATCATTCAATCACACCCTTGCGGAGGGTGTAACCCCTCTCTCATGGAGAGAGGTGATTATCTCAGTAATCCCTAAAGAGGGAAAAGACACTGAATACTGTAACAATTACAGACCCATATCGGTACTTAATGTGGACTACAAAATATACACATCTATAATTGCTAAGCGATATGGAGCAATTATGACAGATTTAATTAATGAAGACCAAACTGGCTTTATCTCAGGACGTAGAACTCAAGATAGTATAAGAAGGACCCTCCAGATAGTTAATTCGATACAAACAAAGAAGGGCAGTGCGGCCCTAGTAAGCCTGGATGCAGAGAAGGCTTTCAACAGCATAGATTGGAGCTTCCTATATGCCGTGCTTGAAAGGTTTGGCTTTAATGACGGTGCTGTGATGTGCATCAACTCTATTTACCAATCTCCTACGGCTCGAATTAGAATCAATGGCAGCCTAACGGAGCAAATCTCTCTCGAGAGGGGTACCCGCCAGGGTTGTTGCCTCTCACCTCTTCTCTTCGCTCTATATATTGAACCCCTGGCACAGGCCATCCGACAAAGTGAGAGGAATAAATATTAAAGGGGAAGACCACATCATCAGCTTATTTGCAGATGATATAATACTCTACCAAGAAAATCCAAACCAAACTTTAATTCCGATGTTTAATGTAATTAATATCTTTGTTGAACATTCGGGGTACAAAATTAATGTGACCAAAACTCAGATACTGGCTTTCAACTATTTGCCATCCGAAGAGGTTAAAAATAAGTTTAAACTGAACTGGACTACAAAACAAATAAAATACCTGGGTGTAACTGTGACTAAACAATTGGGTGACCTTTTTAAAACAAATTATGATGGACTGACCACTCAGATTAAACACGATCTAAACCGATGGTCAACTCTTACACTAGACTTTAGTGCAAGAATCACAACAATAAAAATGAGTATCCTCCCACGGCTATTGTGCCTTTTCCAATGTCTGCCAGTTAAGATCCCAGTGGAAAAATTCAAGGACTGGGATAGGCTCATCTCTAGATTTGTACGGAATGGTAAAAGGCCTAGAATTAAATACACAACATTACAACTATCTAGGAAGCAAGGTGGTGTGGGACTCCCTAATCTAAAAGATTATTACCATGCGGCCCAAACCAGACCAGCGATAAAGTGGGGTGATCAGAACTGTAGAGATTGAAATAAAAGTACAGGATGTCCCAGTCCAGACTTTTCTTGGAAATGAGCATCTTAAGAAAACTTTACAGCATTTCCTTGATCCTATAACATCCCACACTCTAGAGATATGGTTTGGCCTAGTTAAACAAAGTAAGTTGGAAAGGGAGGTTAAGATGTTAAACTGGGCTGCCTATGATGTTGGTGTTATACCAAGTGCTCACGACTCAGGATTCAGGAAGTGGGAACAAAAAGGAATAACAGTGATTTGTACAATAATGAAAGATGGCCATTTGATGAGTTTCCAAGATTTAAAAGATCGTTATAGTCTAGAGAAAACCGATTTTTACCGGTACCTGCAACTCAGAGACTACTTTTCAAAGGAAGTACGAAGTTCGCGTACGTCTTATGGCGTGCTGGAGTGCGTAATTAAATCATACAGGGGCCTCCAATTCAAGGAAATTTCTGTACTATATAAAAACCTAAGAGAGAACACGGCAACATCAACTGAACACATAAAAAGAAATGGGAACAGGAAATAAAAACTGATATCTCAACTGAGGAATGGTTAGATATGTGTGAAACCCAGAACACAACGACTAACTCAAGATGCTGGAGAGAATTTGGATGGAAACATCTTACTCGATTCTTTATTACACCAAAAATCAAAAGTAAGCAGACTCAAGACAGCTTGTCATGCTGGAGAAGATGTGGTAACATGGAAGCACATCATACGCACGTGTTTTGGGAGTGCCTGAAACTGCATAATTTCTGGAAGGACGTGACTCTTGTAATAGGTAATATCTTGGGCAATCAATTACCACACAATTTTAAAACTGTATATCTTGGGAATATTAGGGAGTATGTTATGTACGACGACTTGTATTTGACAAAAATCCTATTGATAGCTGCAAAGAAAGCTATAACAAGAAACTGGTACAAACTGGATCCACGTTCTTCAAAAGACTGGTTAAATGCTGTTGGAGAAATCTATGCAATGGAAAAAAATGACTTACATTCTCAGATTAAAGGAAGATATTTCCGTTGCTAAGTGGGAGAAGTGGACATATGGCACCAAGGAAAATTAATGAACGAACAAAACATTTAAGGTCTATAACTTTGTATATCCATATATGCATGCATGTATAAAAGTATGTATATAAGCTGGAGTATGTATGTTCCAGAGTAAAGGCAGGTATGCATATGGTAGTTGATTAGAATTGGCACCCACACCTTTTGTTTGCTTTAGTTCTGTTTGTTTTGACTGTGTGCTTGTTTGGTTATTTCTCCTGAAATGTAATACATGTCTGTGTTTAAACTGTGACAAAACTATCAATAAAAACTACAGTGTCAAAAAAAAAAAAAAAGGATTACCCTGGTGACAGCGTGCCCTACAGAAATTACAGTAGTAGAGAGAAAATTTAGTTTTTCAGTCTCATAAATCTGACAGAGAGAGAGAAGCAGCTCAATGACCAACAACAGGCACATGTAGAAGAATAATCTGTTCTTGATTCATTGTTTATGTTTGAAGACGTCAACAACACAAACACCGAGCAGAGTTTCCAGGATCCAGCTCTGTGTCCATGAACAGTGACATGTCCAGAGATCATCCTCCAGTCTTCAGTCATGAACCTGGACCCTCAGGCACACAGTAAGAGAGTAATTTGGCTATAAACTGAGTGGTTTTTGAGTCTTTCACATTATTTCAAAGGGGTCTGCAAGGGTCCTTGACTTGTGTATAACCCATTGAAATGTTTTCCTGTGAAGCTTTGTAGTAATTAAGATACTGTCTCTATTATAAACAATGTGAAAATGGTGAGTGGATACAATAAACTTTAGTAACATAATATAGTCTTTATGAGAACCCTCTTAACCATGAAAACATTCATATACATGCTTTTCCTCAAACAACCACTGACATAAGTTTGTTATTTTCAGTCTGTAGTATGAGTTTGACTTCCTAATATTTGTTTTCCATAAAATGTTGTAGTTTTATGTCCCTTTATAAAATAACTGTTGTACTACCAGTCACTTATTTGTGAGTGATTGGCTCGATGCTACCAGCTGCTTTTATGTGAATGTGCTCACAGCTAGACTGATAAATCCCTGTAAATGTGGCAAGTTGGTTAACCAGCTTCCTGTGACTCCTTTTCCTGGTAACTGATGTTAGCATTACTGAATACTAATGAGAGAAAGATTATTTGTGTATATAACAGAAAAATCTAAATGGAAATCCAAAGTCAAAATATTAGTTAAGGATTCTAAATTATTTAAAAAGATTCACCTGCCAATAGCTTGTCCTGCATAAATTTGAGTAGTTGTAAGAGAGTTGTATAGCCTCATAAATCTGACAGAGAGAGAGAAGCAGCTCAGTGATCAACAACAGAAGAATAATCTGTGCTTCATTCTATATTTGTGTTTGCAGACGTCAACAACACAAACACCGAGCAGAGTTTCCAGGATCCAGCTCTATGTCCATGAACAGTGACATGTCCAGAGATCATCCTCCAGTCTTCAGTCATGAACATGGCACACAGTAAGAGACTGATATGGCTGTAAACTGAATGAAGATGATTTTGGTTTTCGAGTATTTCATATTGTTTCAAAGGGGTTTGCAGGGGTGGAGTCACTGAATTGTGCAGATCAGAGATTGGTAGGAGTGAAATTACTGCAATTTAAAAAAAATTTTTTTACAAACATTAAAGACACAATTCTTGAAAGACAGAGGGTCGTCTTGAATGAATGGACAAAATTGTATTTTCTTTTTGTAGTCTTTCTGAGAAGGCTCTTAAAGAAATTTCACACTCAAATTAAGCAATTATTCCCCCAAAACCACTGACGGAGCTGTGTTAATTTCAATTACTACTGTGTGTTTGACTTCCATGAGGTGTTACAGTTTTATGTTCCTTTGTAAAAAAAACAAAAAAACAAAAACAAAACTCTATCTATCGGTACATATACATATATATATATATATATATATATATAAAATCATGGCAGCACAAGAACAAGCTCTGAGTACAAGATCCATGCTCTTGATGTTATGGTTTAGGGCCTGGATGGCTTGGGGATAGAAGCTGCTCTTGAGTCTCTCTGACCTTGCCCTGATGATGCAGAACCTTCTACTGGATTACAGAAGTTGGAACAGTTTGTTGCCAGGTTGGGACAGCTCCTTAAGTATCTGCGCAGGTCTATTTCGGCATCTCCTGGTGTAGGTGTCCTGAAGCGACGGGGAGAGTAATCCTGCAGCAGCGTTCTCCTGTACGGATCACTCTCTGAAGAGCTTTTTGGTCCTTAACAAAGCTGTTCCCAAACCGGGATGTGATGTTCTGTGTGGGGATGCTCTCCACAGTGCCTGTATTGAAAATCCTGAGGATCTTTGGAGAGACCCTGAACTTCCTTAGTTATTGTAGGTCAGGGGTCCCCAATCTCAGTCCACGAGGGCCGGTGTCCCTGCAGGTTTTAGATGTGTCCTTGATCCATCACAGCTGATTTAAATGGATAAATTACCTCCTCAACACGTCTTGAAGTTCTCCAGAGGCCTGGTAATGAGCTAATCATGTGATTCAGGTGTGTTGACCCAGGGTGAGATCTAAAACCTGCAGGGACACCGGCCCTCATGGACTGAGATTGGGGATCCCTGTTGAAGGTGGTACAGCCGCTGCCTAGCCTTTTTGGTCTGGACCTGAATGTGGGCAGACAATGTCAGGTCTGAGGACATGTAGAGACCGAGATACTTGAGAGACTGCACCCTCTCCACTGGAGCTCCATTGATGATAATGGGCTTGTAGTCTCTGTGCTGACTCCTTCTGAAGTCCAGCACCAGCTCCTTGGTCTTGCCAACGTTCAGCTGCAGGTGGTTATCCTAGCACCATGAACTTTAAGGAGGAGTTGATACCAATGCTTCAATCATCATTCAATCACACCCTTGCGGAGGGTGTAACCCCTCTCTCATGGAGAGAGGTGATTATCTCAGTAATCCCTAAAGAGGGAAAAGACACTGAATACTGTAACAATTACAGACCCATATCGGTACTTAATGTGGACTACAAAATATACACATCTATAATTGCTAAGCGATATGGAGCAATTATGACAGATTTAATTAATGAAGACCAAACTGGCTTTATCTCAGGACGTAGAACTCAAGATAGTATAAGAAGGACCCTCCAGATAGTTAATTCGATACAAACAAAGAAGGGCAGTGCGGCCCTAGTAAGCCTGGATGCAGAGAAGGCTTTCAACAGCATAGATTGGAGCTTCCTATATGCCGTGCTTGAAAGGTTTGGCTTTAATGACGGTGCTGTGATGTGCATCAACTCTATTTACCAATCTCCTACGGCTCGAATTAGAATCAATGGCAGCCTAACGGAGCAAATCTCTCTCGAGAGGGGTACCCGCCAGGGTTGTTGCCTCTCACCTCTTCTCTTCGCTCTATATATTGAACCCCTGGCACAGGCCATCCGACAAAGTGAGAGGAATAAATATTAAAGGGGAAGACCACATCATCAGCTTATTTGCAGATGATATAATACTCTACCAAGAAAATCCAAACCAAACTTTAATTCCGATGTTTAATGTAATTAATATCTTTGTTGAACATTCGGGGTACAAAATTAATGTGACCAAAACTCAGATACTGGCTTTCAACTATTTGCCATCCGAAGAGGTTAAAAATAAGTTTAAACTGAACTGGACTACAAAACAAATAAAATACCTGGGTGTAACTGTGACTAAACAATTGGGTGACCTTTTTAAAACAAATTATGATGGACTGACCACTCAGATTAAACACGATCTAAACCGATGGTCAACTCTTACACTAGACTTTAGTGCAAGAATCACAACAATAAAAATGAGTATCCTCCCACGGCTATTGTGCCTTTTCCAATGTCTGCCAGTTAAGATCCCAGTGGAAAAATTCAAGGACTGGGATAGGCTCATCTCTAGATTTGTACGGAATGGTAAAAGGCCTAGAATTAAATACACAACATTACAACTATCTAGGAAGCAAGGTGGTGTGGGACTCCCTAATCTAAAAGATTATTACCATGCGGCCCAAACCAGACCAGCGATAAAGTGGGGTGATCAGAACTGTAGAGATTGAAATAAAAGTACAGGATGTCCCAGTCCAGACTTTTCTTGGAAATGAGCATCTTAAGAAAACTTTACAGCATTTCCTTGATCCTATAACATCCCACACTCTAGAGATATGGTTTGGCCTAGTTAAACAAAGTAAGTTGGAAAGGGAGGTTAAGATGTTAAACTGGGCTGCCTATGATGTTGGTGTTATACCAAGTGCTCACGACTCAGGATTCAGGAAGTGGGAACAAAAAGGAATAACAGTGATTTGTACAATAATGAAAGATGGCCATTTGATGAGTTTCCAAGATTTAAAAGATCGTTATAGTCTAGAGAAAACCGATTTTTACCGGTACCTGCAACTCAGAGACTACTTTTCAAAGGAAGTACGAAGTTCGCGTACGTCTTATGGCGTGCTGGAGTGCGTAATTAAATCATACAGGGGCCTCCAATTCAAGGAAATTTCTGTACTATATAAAAACCTAAGAGAGAACACGGCAACATCAACTGAACACATAAAAAAGAAATGGGAACAGGAAATAAAAACTGATATCTCAACTGAGGAATGGTTAGATATGTGTGAAACCCAGAACACAACGACTAACTCAAGATGCTGGAGAGAATTTGGATGGAAACATCTTACTCGATTCTTTATTACACCAAAAATCAAAAGTAAGCAGACTCAAGACAGCTTGTCATGCTGGAGAAGATGTGGTAACATGGAAGCACATCATACGCACGTGTTTTGGGAGTGCCTGTGTCAGGAGATTTATTCTAAAGACACTTCTTCAGCTAAGAGTCTAAAGGTAGAAACACACAGACGCTGCAGCATTTACTTGTATACAAGGGCGATCACAGAACGCTCACACCAGAGTGGGGGCCCTGCGATGCGCGCTCTGTTCTTGCACTTGTCTTTATTTATATGCAAAAATAATACAACAGTGAATACGTCTATTCATAGGCAGAGGAAAGTTAGTGCGTAGGGAGTGAAGATAAGAGTGGTTTAGGTGTATGTGTGTGTGTTGTGAGATTCAGAAGGACGCAGCCCCTCTTCTTGTTAAGGAGCGCAGATAAAAGTGTCCAGCTCTCCTCTTCCTGCTTGTTCAGCTATTATCACTGTGAGAAAGAATTTATGAAACAGTCTTGTAGTGGACAACAGTCTAAGTCATCAAAAGGTCAACATACAGTATTCTATCATATGCAAACTTATATCATTAAAAGCTTATACTGACTACTAAGTACAATTTTCCATTGACATTCCCTCCTGTTGTCAGTATAACTTTCAAGTGAGATATCAGTATGTAATATCTTGTTGTACAGTTTCTATCACACCATCATTAATCACACAAAGTCTTCATGTTTCAACAGGTCGGGGTCATCATCATCATTTGTCACGGCTATGTATGCAGCAACAGTGGAAACAATTATACGGTTAATCATGAGTTTTAGACATGGCAGTATACATGTTACAAAGACACAAAATAAAAGTAAGAATACAAAAAGGAATAAATAGAATAAATAAGAATAAGAATACAAAGGAATTGCAAGTATTTCAAGTATTTCAAGTATTTCAAGTATTGAAGTCTATTGCACCGTTGGTTTTTAACAAAAAGTATTGCACAGTGAAAAGGGAGTAGTAGTCTTTTTAGCAGTCACTTGTATTATTTACATAGGCCTGAGTTTGGGCCTGCTGGATCTGTCTCAAGGCGTTCAGGGCATCAGTCATGTTTGATGAGTGTACATTGTCTGATGTGTGTGTGTGTCATTTCTCACTCAATCAACAAGTGCACGTCTGTTCAGGTGTGTGTTTCTCTTCATTCTGAGTCAGTGTGTGTAGATGTGTATGTTTGTGTATGTTGGCGTGTTTATCACTTTCCTGTTCTGGTGTTTTGAGTAAACCACGGCCTGAAGCGTGTCCTGGGGTCCTGCCCTCCTCCTTTTCAGTCCGGTTGCGACCATTGCTGCTGCTGCTCAAAGTTCAGTCTGTCCTGGTCCTGGCCCCAATTGGGGCAGTCCTTTCTCCAGTGTCCATGCTCACCGCAGGTGAAACCTGCATCTTCTTCTGTGTTTTGTCCATTCTGAGGTGCCTTTTGACCTCAGTTGCTCCTCCTGTCTCTGGCACGCCCTTTCTTCTGCTGCCCGATCATCCGTGTTGGTCCGTCACTGTCCTGTACAGTGTTAATGCAGAGTTATCAAGGTCAGCATTCTTTTGCTCGGCCTTACTTTTCATTCGGGCTTAATGGGCGTCTCGTCACAGCTCTGTCAGCTGAAGCTGTCTGGAAATTTCCCCCGTGTAGTGAAACGGGCCTTGGATTTAACGCTCTCCGTCTCCGCTGCATGAGATCGCTTTCCTGTAGCACTGTTGACATTTTTAGATTGTTGTTGTGGGTCCAGCTGCTGCAGCATTTGGTCAGGGTCAGGGTCAGAGATGGTAGAGGGGAGAGCAGGAGTCCAGGTCAGCTTCGGCTTTCAGGACCGGCAAAGCAGCCTGTAATTAAACATAAAGAGAAAAAACAAAAACAAAACAAAAACAGACGAACAGGAAAATGATGTTGTGTTGGCTGTGTTATTCAGAGAGGGGAGAAACACCGGGCCAGGCCCTGTGTCAGCCTTCTCTCCCCCTTTTTTGTTTTTCCTCACAATATAATTAACTCATAACCCACCAAGTTGACAGGACAACACAGGTAGATATTAAAATTCGTAAGATCACGTTTAAAAGCACAAAAAGGAATTTTC
The DNA here is from genome assembly GCF_001858045.2 of Oreochromis niloticus. NCBI lineage: Eukaryota > Metazoa > Chordata > Actinopteri > Cichliformes > Cichlidae > Oreochromis > Oreochromis niloticus. The sequence goes on from NC_031967.2 coordinate 57,664,314, forward strand.
CTTCCTTCAGTAATCACTTGTATGATTCAATCAGCGGAAAACATCTCACCATTTGACTCTTAACCACTAAATTTGTTGTTTCATCACTGGTTGGTCATACCAGTCTCGTTCTTTTTGAAGTTGTTGTCCTGCAACCCAGAGAGTTTATTTGTTAGTAGTGGGTAAACTTCAGCATTTGATAACAAAACTATTAAGTTTTCCCTGTTTTAACACTAATGAGGGATATAGGCACATGTATAGTGTGTGCTCTAGTGTAAGCTGCTCTTCATTGCATGTATGTGTATTAGTAGCTTGCATGCAAGGCCTCTGGGACTGTCTCACCCAAAAGAGCATTTTCTCAACAGTTGCCTTTCTCTCACGTGTGTTAAGAAAGGCAAATGTGCTTGAAGCAGTTGTGAGATTATTATGCTGTTATATATTACATTATACCTGTAATCAAAATGAGTGAATCATGATACTGCTGTAGGCCACATCATACTTCTGAGTTAAAAGAATGTGAAAATCATTAGATTTATTAGATAGGTTTGTATTATCCTATACTGCTGATTTATTGTGAGTGAGTTACACTGTTTCATGACATTTCATACTGCCGAGTTATGAAAAGAATATTGTATTCAGAGAGTAGGGGTCTCTCTCTCTTTTTTTCCCTCTTTGTGATAGTAAAAAGAACAGAGCACATGCCACGGGACCGTCACCCCCACCTTTGGTGGAAGCAGAAAAACAGGGAGCCAAGGTCATAACTCAGGCTCACTAAGAGTTAGAAAGAATGTGAATACTTAGTTTGTGGCTGTGGCGCATTTTATATAGCTTCTTTTCTTTGTTTAGTAGCTTTCTGCCTTCACCTGAGAGTGTGCCCTAAGCATGTGACTTCAGGTCTCCATAATTGGAGTTTATTTAAAGATAAATAAGATGATTTCATTTATTGCTCGCAGATCATTCACTAAATGGTATTTTGCAGTATTAGCTGTCTTCACCACTTAAACAAAACATCACTCTTTGTTTTATTATTATTATTACTATTATTTTAAATTCTCCTTTCTCAAAAACATAAAATTAAATTGTAGTTGTTCTTGGCTGAGAAACACAAAACCTCCCTTTTTTCCTTTTCAAAACAAGAAACTAAGTTTTAACTTTTCTGGCTTGTCACCTTAAAACAAAACAGACAACCCAGCTCTCAGCTGGCTCTGGACTTATCATCATCAAGGTCGCATGGTGAGAGCTACTTCAGAAGTTACAGTACTCATCACTCAAGCAACATTTCAAAAAACAAAAGAAACAAAAAACAAAACTCAGCACACTGCACAGAGAACAACAACAATACACAACTGAAGATGTTGTTCTTGTTTGTTCTCCTTGAATTTTAGAATAAAGTTATTACATCTGCATTAGTAAATCATATGCCTAATCATTATGTGTTACTGTGATCCACAAGTATGATCACAAATTTATTCATTTTTCAACCCAACAAAACAAAAAACAAAACAAAACAAAAAACAAGTTACCGATGGCTTGAACGCTTTACACACGAGTCAGGATGCAAAAAGGCTGCTGCCAAAGACAAATCAGAAGCGTGAGGAAAAAAAACAAAAAACTGAGCCCACAGAGAGCTTCATGTTTGAGCTTTAATAGCTGTTTCCCTCCCTCTGATGTGTTCTTATGTAGCTCCTGCTCTAAAAAATGTGTAACCTGCTCATCAGCTTAGCAGTGACCATATATTTAATTCAGCTTCTCAATTGTGTAGCTTTAGCTGTTGTATACAGGGTTTTTAGTTGTTAGTATGGGTGTGCTCTATATTTCAGCAATGTCTCATCTAGGATGACAGGTTTTCGAGCAGGTCAAGTGCCTCTATGCACTTAAGTAGTTTACATATTTTCTTTATTTTCTTCATTTCATATGTCACTATACTGAATTTGAGCAACCTTAAGCTTGATGCAGATTACTTCTAACAATTATCCACCTCACATCATAGCTGACTGAGGTGCCTCTTCATATTAATATTATTTCATTATTAATGTTATTATCTTTTTATATAACAGCAATAGTATATTACAATATTTTATTTATATTTTATTTGTGTCCACCAAGGGCTGAGGGTGAGCTGCAGTCTCACCCCTTCCCAAGCTGGAGACATTTTCCTTTTCACACACTTTCCTTGGCTGAACAATGACACAACCTTAATATACCTTATGCATCTCTCTATTTCATTTAATATGTGTTTGTGTGAGTTATGTATTTTCTTTCATTCTATTCATTCTGGGCATGGTCTTCATCCTAACTATGTTTCATTGTTAATACCAGTTTACAGGTTGTTATCCTTGCTTTTATCAATTTGAGACATTACAGTTGTTTTATTTAACTTTATTCCTCTTGCATTTATATGTATTCAGTTGGGTCTGTATCCAGCCCTTTTTAAACTTATACTTGGATCTCTAATTTTTTACTTGGTGAGGGATTATTATGTTCTTCCTAATCTGAACTGTTCTCTTCACCTGAGCTACTATCCTGTTCTGAGTCACTGTCTTCTTTGTTTCTTACAGTCACGTGCAAAATGTCCCTCTTTTCCACACTTCCAGCATGTAGTGCTATAATTACTGTTTGGTGTGTATCTAGCTCTGTCTCTACCTCTTGCTCTTCCCCTATGCATTCCTCTCCCTCTCTTTTGGATTACTCCTGCTCCGGTTTGTTGTTTTTCTAAACATTCCTCATCAGGTGTTAATTTTGCTTGTTTATTCCCCATTGTCAAAGATTTTGCTGGGCTGTCACTGGCACGCTTGACTTCAGAGTGGTTGCTGATACGCCCTTCTACTTCACTTCTAAAAAATGAAGCGGTATCAGTTTTACGAGATAAAACTCAACCGTTCTCATTTGTCACCAGTACGTGAGCCTCAGCAAAGAAAACAAATAAAATAGAAGTAGTTCAGCAGCGTATTGTGCTGTAAAATCAACTTACTTCCAGACACATACACACACATAGACATTTGCGCGCTTTTACAATTTGTTACGAAGTAATTACGGCTACCTCTAAAACCTAGGTCTAATTCGGTTCCTTATGGCGATTCCTAACCTTTTTTATTTGTCGGTTCATTATGGCGATTCCTAACCTTTTTTATTTGTCGGTTCATTATGGCGATTCCTAACCTTTTTTATTTGTCGGTTCATTATGGCGATTCCTAACCAAAGTAGTGTTTCTCACCTCTCAGACGTCTCACTGGTGATTCGGATCGTCAGACTGAATCCCACCGCCGTGGACCAGACTAAAAACACCGGCCTGGACCCGAATTCACACGTTACAGGGCTTTCGGCCTCGTCTAAGAGGGCTGTGCACAGACTTCGGTGCTGGCTCCACGGCGTCAGGAAACAGTATGCCAGATCCTGGAACAGAGTCACAGATAACAGTTCTGATATTTCTGAATCCGGCTCGAAGGACCAAAATAAATGTCAGGAGATTTATTCTAAAGACACTTCTTCAGCTAAGAGTCTAAAGGTAGAAACACACAGACGCTGCAGCATTTACTTGTATACAAGGGCGATCACAGAACGCTCACACCAGAGTGGGGGCCCTGCGATGCGCGCTCTGTTCTTGCACTTGTCTTTATTTATATGCAAAAATAATACAACAGTGAATACGTCTATTCATAGGCAGAGGAAAGTTAGTGCGTAGGGAGTGAAGATAAGAGTGGTTTAGGTGTATGTGTGTGTGTTGTGAGATTCAGAAGGACGCAGCCCCTCTTCTTGTTAAGGAGCGCAGATAAAAGTGTCCAGCTCTCCTCTTCCTGCTTGTTCAGCTATTATCACTGTGAGAAAGAATTTATAAAACAGTCTTGTAGTGGACAACAGTCTAAGTCATCAAAAGGTCAACATACAGTATTCTATCATATGCAAACTTATATCATTAAAAGCTTATACTGACTACTAAGTACAATTTTCCATTGACAGCCTGAAACTGCATAATTTCTGGAAGGACGTGACTCTTGTAATAGGTAATATCTTGGGCAATCAATTACCACACAATTTTAAAACTGTATATCTTGGGAATATTAGGGAGTATGTTATGTACGACGACTTGTATTTGACAAAAATCCTATTGATAGCTGCAAAGAAAGCTATAACAAGAAACTGGTACAAACTGGATCCACGTTCTTCAAAAGACTGGTTAAATGCTGTTGGAGAAATCTATGCAATGGAAAAAAATGACTTACATTCTCAGATTAAAGGAAGATATTTCCGTTGCTAAGTGGGAGAAGTGGACATATGGCACCAAGGAAAATTAATGAACGAACAAAACATTTAAGGTCTATAACTTTGTATATCCATATATGCATGCATGTATAAAAGTATGTATATAAGCTGGAGTATGTATGTTCCAGAGTAAAGGCAGGTATGCATATGGTAGTTGATTAGAATTGGCACCCACACCTTTTGTTTGCTTTAGTTCTGTTTGTTTTGACTGTGTGCTTGTTTGGTTATTTCTCCTGAAATGTAATACATGTCTGTGTTTAAACTGTGACAAAACTATCAATAAAAACTACAGTGTCAAAAAAAAAAAAAAGGATTACCCTGGTGACAGCGTGCCCTACAGAAATTACAGTAGTAGGGAGAAAATTTAGTTTTTCAGTCTCATAAATCTGACAGAGAGAGAGAAGCAGCTCAATGACCAACAACAGGCACATGTAGAAGAATAATCTGTTCTTGATTCATTGTTTATGTTTGAAGACGTCAACAACACAAACACCAAGCAGAGTTTCCAGGATCCAGCTCTGTGTCCATGAACAGTGACATGTCCAGAGATCATCCTCCAGTCTTCAGTCATGAACCTGGACCCTCAGGCACACAGTAAGAGAGTAATTTGGCTATAAACTGAGTGGTTTTTGAGTCTTTCACATTATTTCAAAGGGGTCTGCAAGGGTCCTTGACTTGTGTATAACCCATTGAAATGTTTTCCTGTGAAGCTTTGTAGTAATTAAGATACTGTCTCTATTATAAACAATGTGAAAATGGTGAGTGGATACAATAAACTTTAGTAACATAATATAGTCTTTATGAGAACCCTCTTAACCATGAAAACATTCATATACATGCTTTTCCTCAAACAACCACTGACATAGGTTTGTTATTTTCAGTCTGTAGTATGAGTTTGACTTCCTAATATTTGTTTTCCATAAAATGTTGTAGTTTTATGTCCCTTTATAAAATAACTGTTGTACTACCAGTCACTTATTTGTGAGTGATTGGCTCGATGCTACCAGCTGCTTTTATGTGAATGTGCTCACAGCTAGACTGATAAATCCCTGTAAATGTGGCAAGTTGGTTAACCAGCTTCCTGTGACTCCTTTTCCTGGTAACTGATGTTAGCATTACTGAATACTAATGAGAGAAAGATTATTTGTGTATATAACAGAAAAATCTAAATGGAAATCCAAAGTCAAAAATATTAGTTAAGGATTCTAAAATTATTTAAAAAGATTCACCTGCCAATAGCTTGTCCTGCATAAATTTGAGTAGTTGTAAGAGAGTTGTATAGCCTCATAAATCTGACAGAGAGAGAGAAGCAGCTCAGTGATCAACAACAGAAGAATAATCTGTGCTTCATTCTATATTTGTGTTTGCAGACGTCAACAACACAAACACCGAGCAGAGTTTCCAGGATCCAGCTCTATGTCCATGAACAGTGACATGTCCAGAGATCATCCTCCAGTCTTCAGTCATGAACATGGCACACAGTAAGAGACTGATATGGCTGTAAACTGAATGAAGATGATTTTGGTTTTCGAGTATTTCATATTGTTTCAAAGGGGTTTGCAGGGGTGGAGTCACTGAATTGTGCAGATCAGAGATTGGTAGGAGTGAAATTACTGCAATTTAAAAAAAATTTTTTTACAAACATTAAAGACACAATTCTTGAAAGACAGAGGGTCGTCTTGAATGAATGGACAAAATTGTATTTTTCTTTTTGTAGTCTTTCTGAGAAGGCTCTTAAAGAAATTTCACACTCAAATTAAGCAATTATTCCCCCAAAACCACTGACGGAGCTGTGTTAATTTCAATTACTACTGTGTGTTTGACTTCCATGAGGTGTTATAGTTTTATGTTCCTTTGTAAAAAAAACAAAAAAACAAAAACAAAACTCTATCTATCGGTACATATACATATATATATATATATATATATATATATAAAATCATGGCAGCACAAGAACAAGCTCTGAGTACAAGATCCATGCTCTTGATGTTATGGTTTAGGGCCTGGATGGCTTGGGGATAGAAGCTGCTCTTGAGTCTCTCTGACCTTGCCCTGATGATGCAGAACCTTCTACTGGATTACAGAAGTTGGAACAGTTTGTTGCCAGGTTGGGACAGCTCCTTAAGTATCTGCGCAGGTCTATTTCGGCATCTCCTGGTGTAGGTGTCCTGAAGCGACGGGGAGAGTAATCCTGCAGCAGCGTTCTCCTGTACGGATCACTCTCTGAAGAGCTTTTTGGTCCTTAACAAAGCTGTTCCCAAACCGGGATGTGATGTTCTGTGTGGGGATGCTCTCCACAGTGCCTGTATTGAAAATCCTGAGGATCTTTGGAGAGACCCTGAACTTCCTTAGTTATTGTAGGTGGTACAGCCGCTGCCTAGCCTTTTTGGTCTGGACCTGAATGTGGGCAGACAATGTCAGGTCTGAGGACATGTGGACACCGAGATACTTGAGAGACTGCACCCTCTCCACTGGAGCTCCATTGATGATAATGGGCTTGTAGTCTCTGTGCTGACTCCTTCTGAAGTCCACCACCAGCTCCTTGGTCTTGCCAACGTTCAGCTGCAGGTGGTTATCCTAGCACCATGATGCCAGATTCTTCACTTCGTCCATGTAGGCCGCCTCATCGTTGTTAGAGAGGCGCCCAACATCACTGTGTCGTCAGCAAACTTCACAATGGTGTTGGATCCATGGGTGGCCACACAGTCTGAAGTGTAGAGGGAGTAGAGCAGTGGCGAGAGGACACACCCCTCAACATATCTGATTCTTTTTGAATTCAGATATGTGATCATGTACGCCAGGGACCCTACTAATATAACTGTACTGCTTTAAGAAGAGGAAGCAAAACCAGAGCAGATGTGGAACATGTGGAAACATGTGGAAACCAGAAGGATTGCTAGTTCTTCTGAGCAGTGTGGGGACCATAGCTGAATGGTAAATGGCCTGTATTTATATAGGGCTTTACTAGTCCCTAAGGACCCCAAAGCGCTTTACATATCCAGACATCCACACATTCACACACTGGTGATGGCAAGCTACATAGTAGCCACAGCCACCCTGGGGCGCACTGACAGAGGCGAGGCTGCCAGACACTGGCGCCACCGGGCCCTCTGACCACCACCAGTAGGCAACGGGTGAGGTGTCTTGCCCAAGGACACAACGACCGAGACTGTCCAAGCTGGGGCTCGAACCGGCAACCTTCCGATTACAAGGCGAACTCCCAACTCTTGAGCCACGATCGCCCCTGAACTCAGAAGACTCCAGAAAGTGGAGAATTAATGTGAACAAACTGACAGGGAAATCCTGAGCACAGCAGACAAACAGCTTTAAGAGATGAACTAAAGAGCAGAGGAGGTGAAGATGAAGGCAAAAGCCAAGGTTTGTGATGTTGCATGAGAGGCTGCAGGTTTTATAAAGACTATCCTGGAGTATTCAGTTATGAACCTGGATCATCAGGCACAAAGTTCAGATTTTGGAATAACCGGTTTTCTGAAAGTCAAGACAACATTCTTGGAAGCTAGGCTAAACCCTAAGACCAATATCCTTATTTCAGTAGACCAAACAGCCACCCACATAAAAGCTGTTTTGCTTCGATTAAGAATAAATGCACTGTTTTATACACGAAAAGGCAACAAAAAAAACAATAAGTGAAAGATACTAAAGGGAAAAAACAGTAACTGAATGCCCACTACTATAAACGTACCACAGAAACAAGCATTTGCATTACTACAAAAGTTTTTACTGCTTTTCTTTGGACAGAATAATTTTTTGTTCGTGTCCACAGAGAGAAGAAGAGGAATTTCTTTGTGGGCGAGCCAGTGTCTTGTTGTGTGTTGCATCAGGATGTCCTGAAAGATTCATCAACAGACTTCTGCCCCCAATGTGGAGTCAAGTCTGGAACCAGAACTTATCAGCAGACAGCCTGTAAGAGCATCTGTGCAAAAACAAAAACGTAAGCTTTCTTGCTCTCTTGTTTAATTGTTTTCCATTCTTTCAACAGATACTGATCTAGAAAAATGTTTAGATGCGTTAAAGGTCACTCTGAGGACAAGATATGAACGTGTGATGGAAGGAACTGATAAAACAGGAATTGGAGCCCTCCTCAGATTGATCTACACTGAGCTCTACATCACAGAGGAGCAGAGTGAAGCAGTACACTTCCAACATGAGGTGCGGCAGGTGGAGAGCGCTTGTAAGAAGACCCTTCGTGAAACACCAATCAGCTGCAAGGACATCTTTAAAACCTTTCCTGACCAACAGAGACCCATCAGAGTGGTTCTGACATATGGTGTTGCTGGCATTGGAAAAACCTTCTTGGTGCAGAAGTTCACTCTGGACTGGGCAGAGGGCCTAGAAAACCAACACATCAGTGCGGTGGTTCTGCTTTCATTCAGGGAGCTGAACTTGGTCAGAGATGAGCAGTACAGTCTCCTGGAGCTGATCCATGTTTTCCATCCAACATTACAGAGCATCACAGCAGAGAAGCTCACTGTGTGTAACCTTTTGTTCATCTTTGATGGGCTGGATGAAAGCAGATTTTTGTTGGATTTCACCAACAGGAAGCTTGTGTCTGATGTCACACAGAAGTCAACCATCACTGAGCTGCTGACAAATCTCATCGAGGGGAATCTGCTTCCCTCTGCTCTCATCTGGATAACTTCCCGGCCCGCAGCAGTCCATCAGATTCCTCCTAAATGTGTTGACAGGATGACAGAAGTACGAGGCTTCACTGACTCCCAGAAAGAGGAGTACTTCAGGAGGAGATTCAGAAATATAGAGCTGTCAAATAGAATCATCTCCCACCTGAAAACATCCAGGAGCCTTTACATTATGTGTGGAATCCCAGTCTTCTGCTGGATCACTGCTACAGTTCTGGAGCACATGTTGACTACAGAGGAGAGAGCAGAGCTGCCCAAGACCCTGACTGACATGTACTCACACTTCCTGCTGGTTCAGATAAAGAAAAAGAAAAAGTACCACAAGGGACAAGAGATGAATCAGCAAGAGTTCACCAGTACTGACAGGGAAGTTCTTTTGAAGCTGGGGAAGCTAGCGTTTGAACATCTGCAGAAAAAAAACATCCTCTTTTACCAAGAAGACCTGGAGCAGTGTGGTCTGGATGTCACAGAGGCCTCAGTGTACTCAGGAGTTTGTACAGAGATCCTCAAAAGAGAGTCTGTGATCTTCCAGAAACCAGTTTACTGCTTTGTTCATCTGAGTGTTCAGGAGTTCCTGGCTGCAGTCTACATGTTCCACTGTTACACCAACAGGAAGACAGAGGAGCTGAAGGAGTTCTTTACTGAGGACGATGAAGGAAATAAGATATCTTTGAAAGATATCTCATCTCTTGAAGATTTTCTATGCAGAGCCATGGACGAATCCTTGAAAATTCCAAATAGCCACCTGGAACTGTTTGTTCGCTTCCTTCATGGCCTCTCTATGAAATCCAACCAGAGACTCGTAGGAGGTTTATTGGGTCAGACAGAGAGCAGTCCAGAAATCATCCAGAGAGTCATCAATAACCTGAAGAAGATTAGCAGGAAAGGCAAGTGTCCTGAAAGATGCATAAACATTCTTTACTGTCTCAGGGAGATTAATGATGTCTTAGTACATCAGGAGGTGCAAGAGTTTCAAAAGTCACAGAACAAGTCAGAGAAGAAACTCTCTGAAATCGAGTGCACAGCTTTGGCACATATGTTGATGATGTCAGAGAACGTTATGGAGGAGTTTGATCTGCAGAAGTACAACACAACGTACGGGGGACGATGGAGCCTGCTTCCAGCTGTGGTAAACTGCAGAAAGGCTCGGTGAGTCCAAGTGTGATTAACATTATAAATCAGTGTAGATCAATAGTTTAGTTCCTAAAATTACTCTTACTAGAAAACATCATTGCTCTTATTACACTATTCCAGTTATTTATTCTAAACATCACATGTCAGTTATTTTGTCAGAAATGTTGCTGAGGTATTGCCAGTGTTGGGAAGGTTACTTTTAAAATGTATTCCACTACAGAATACTGAATACATGCCCCAAAATGTATTCTGTAACGTATTCTGTTACGTTACTCAGTGAGAGTAACGTATTCTGAATACTTTGGATTACTTAATATATTATCATGCTTTTTACAACTACGTGAATGTACTATTGCTGTGTGATTTATTACTATTACTGAAGGTCTGCAGCTCCGAACCGTAGTAAAGGGACCTCTGGCTAACACGGTGGGTTCCGTGTCGGGCTCGTAGCCGAAAAATAGCTTTACTTTGTTGTCTGGGTCAACTTTGCTTGCCAGAGACAGAGAGAGGCGTTGAAAGGCTGCTCCAACGGAACTTATTTTTTCCGGAGGAAAACACGAACACAGTGTACAGTTGAGTCTTAATAGCTTACTTACAGCTGGGCTCGTCAGGCACTCTTCTTGGCTGCAGTGGTTATTATTATATTTACATGCTTCCAGCTCCCATTTTTGCTCCGTGACAGCTCGGACTTCCTTTCTCTCCCTCCCTCGCTCACAGACACATAACGTGTATGGCAGTCCATTCTCGCTGCAGCATGGACTACACTGCCCATCAGGCTACATGCTTTAGAGCTATACCTGTAGCATTCTGCCTATTAGCTTAGCACAACAACAACAAACTAGAAAGCGAAAATTTCAGAAGAAATTTTATGTGTGCCTATGCCGCTGCTAATCACTGTAGTTTGCCATTCATACGGCTACAGAGAGCAAAACTCAGAAGAGCAGCCATTCTCCACCATGAACTATGGTAAAAACAAACACCGCTCACGCTTCACAGATGACAGCTTACAGTTTTGTGTAAAGATGAAGTTACTTTGTACAGCGCCGATTTGCAGACGCTGTGCACACAGGTTCATGAGCAGAAGTCCCATTGTACCACGGCAGACCCGACAATGTTTGCATGAACACACTTTGAAGCATTACATTATAGACCACTTTTCACACATGCATTCACTTTTTGTTTTTTGTTATTTTTACACAGTGTTCTGAATTATGAACAATGGTCTACAGCCAATCCTGTGTATTATTATACAAACTTTGGTTGTGAGATTCAGATAACTATTTAATAAAAGCTAAATATTTTATATGAGAGTAAGAAAGAAAAGTATATCTTTGTGTCCACCTTTCTCTGTTAATGCCCTAGCTCCCCCCCCCCTAAAAGCTTTGCTAGATCCGCCCCTGCACAGTTACCAGCTGTCAGCTACACAAAAAAGGAGCTTGGTCTTTGTCTCTCAGAAACAACTCATAACTTCCCTTCAACTCATTCATGTCACCTAAAGTGTAAACCTGTTTCTCCATCACCAGTTCAGCTCTGATGATTCAGTAAGGACATCTCCTGATTTCATCTTCATGCTCCAGCAAACATCAGCTGATACTAGAAATTAAAATCAAAAGAATTCTAACAACAGCTGATCAAGCTTAAACGTGCTGCTGTTGTTTAGCGCGATAAATAAGAGCGAACAGCCGATCATTGATCAGTTTCATGATTGACGTTTCAACACGCGAGAGAATGACAGGGGAGGCTTCGTAACGACAGAATAAATCATAATGTTTTCTCTGAATGTGGGACGATTCCGTTTGTACGGCACGGCAACTCTATGAACTAACCCTAATGAATAAAATAAAGTCCAACGTCAGTAACTTAGTACGCACACAGCTGTATATAAACTCCCGTGGCATTACGATTGTAAAAGGTCAACGAAAATAAATTACACCTAAACTCGGTTTATATCTGACCCAAATAGAGAGCGACCGGGTGCTGACACGAGTTTCACCCGCCTCAATATAAGCCAAGCCTGGGTGCTTTTTCACGAAGGGTTGCTAGCGGCGCGAGCTAACTATGCTAGCGGCGCTAGCTAGCTAGCCGGCTATCAGCAACACATAAGAGAACTGCTGCTAAATAAACTACACCTAAACTCGGTTTATATCTGACCCAAATAGAGAGCGACCGGGTGCTGACACGAGTTTCACCCGCCTCAATATAAGCCAAGCCTGGGTGCTTTTTCACGAAGGGTTGCTAGCGGCGCGAGCTAACTATGCTAGCGGCGCTAGCTAGCTAGCCGGCTATCAGCAACACATAAGAGAACTGCTGCTAAATAAACTACACTTAAACTCGGTTTATATCTGACCCAAATAGAGTGCAGTTCATAACTTCTTACCTGAAATTCAGTTCACCTCACGCTCCTGCCTTCGCTTTCCCTGATCCATGATTGACCACCGCGTTAGCAATCGCCTGCCCGGCCTCATATGTCTCGTTGGCGGCATGTCCTTTCTGTCACACACCGGTGGGTAGCTGCCCTCTGTTGTAGCTCCACCACCAAACAACTCAGTTATTTTTTCCACATCCAGCTGTAACTCCGATTCTATGCGAGCATTTGCGAGAGACCAGGGAGGTGAAACGACAGAGAGAGTCCCCTCGCTATCCATTTGCAGCCAAGTGCGGCAGCTAGCTAGGTAGCCAGCTAGGTAGCCGGCTAGCTGTCAGGCAGGACCGACGTAGTCAGAGCACTGTCGCTAAATATGGGATGTCTTGATAAAACAAGCAGATATTTGAAGTTTACACACCTACATTCTCGCCTGAAAATATCTTAAAAGCTTATTTTGTGACCTAGAAACACGAATAAAAGACATATAAAACGAAGTGGTGGCCGCCGTTGTTCACTCTGTAGAGGCGTGCTATGAATTGTGGGATATTGAGTTTTCCACCAAGCATTACCGTAACTTTTGAATGATTTGCGCAACCTTAAAAATTCCAAGGGCTCCTGAAAGCAGCGACGCTGTGCGCACCGTTGAAATTGTCATCATTACGGTAATCCAAATAAGGGTACACAGGCTGTACCACTCCCGGCATACCACTAGAGAGAGCCAAGACACCACAAATGAAGTCTGTTTATTTGGCGCCAAAAGATGAATTGGCCTAAATTTGCACTAAAATATTAATATTTAAAAAACTATAAAAGTTATAAACACCAAAAGTCATAACATAATAGTCCAGCTCCAGCCGCACAAAATGATCTAACATATGTAACCCTAATGTCAAAACTGTTTGGCAGAGGAGCGCGGGAAAATTTTCACTAAAATATTAATATTTAAAAAACTATAAAATTCATAAACACCAAAAGTCATAGCACACCATTCCAGATCCGGCCGCACAAAATGAGGTAACATATATGAAGCTTGTCTCAAAACTGCGAGGCGAGATTCGCTGCAAAATTTCAGGCGGAAACTGGAGAATAATAATAACTAGAAAAATTTGCATTTCCTGCGAAAATGCTGTGTGGATGCCTTAACGCTGAAGCTGTCTGCTGAAAAGCTGAAAAAGATGAAAAGTTGCAAAAAGTTGTATGGTGGTGAAAAAAAAAAATGTTGCCCTGTGCAGGATTCGAACCTGGCCCTCCTGGGCTCAAGGCAGCTACTCATCTCACTGAGCCAAAGTCATTCTCACAAAGAAGAGGTGGAGAGACGGACAATTTTGCTGTAATTAGCAGAAGCTGCTGAGAATTGTGCTGATAAGAGGTGAAAAGGCTGAAAATTTTGCAGAAAAGAGGTAAATCAGCAGAATTTCTGCTGAAAAGAGGTGAAAAAGCAGAAAATTGCGCTGAAAAGAGATGAATCAGCAGAATTTCTGCTCAAAAGAGTTTTTTCTGAAAACAGCTGAGATCTGTGCTAATAAGAGGTGAAAAGGCTGAAAATTTTGCAGAAGAGGTGAATAAGCAGAATTTCGGCTGAAAAGAGGTGAAAATTCTGCTGAAAAGAGTTCAATCAGCAGAATTTCTGCTGAAAAGAGTTCTGCAGAACTTTTCAGAATTCTGCTGAAAAGATGTTTTTGCTGAAAATAGCTGAAAAAACTGGGATTTGTGCTGAAAAGTGGTGAAAAAACTGAAGATTCTGCTGAAAACGGGTTATAAAGCTGAAATTTGTGTTGAAAAGAGTAAAAAAAGTTTAACTGTTAACTGAAAGAAATGTTGCCATAAGCGGGATTTGAACCCGGGCCTCCCAGTCTGAGAACGGACGCTCATCTCACTGAGCTAAAACACAGGTCAACCCGGCAAGGAAAATCAGTGAGGCCACTGATAATATGGCAGAAATGGGCAAAAAATATTGCAAAAAAAATTCAATATCTCAAAAAGTATAGAAGTTATGAGCACCAAAAGTCATTGCCGGAAAGAGCAGAAAGAGCAGAATTTTTTAAGATTTGAACGGTGAAAATAGCACAAAAACTGAGGGAGTAGATAAGTGCCAAAAAGTGTACGGAAGCAACTAGAAGAATAATAATAAAGAATAAAGAGAAACAGGAAAACAATAGTGTGGAAGCCCTTTAGGGCATCCACACAATAACTAGAAAGCGAAAATTTCAGAAGAAATTTTATGTGTGCCTATGCCGCTGCTATTCAGTGTAGTTTGCCATTCATACAGCTACAGAGAGCAAAACTCAGAAGAGCAGCCATTCTCCACCATGAACTATGGTAAAAACAAACACCGCTCACGCTTCACAGATAACAGCTTACAGTTTTGTGTAAAGATGAAGTTACTTCGTACAGCGCCGATTTGCAGACGCTGTGCACACAGGTTCATGAGCAGAAGTCCCATTGTACCACGGCAGATCCGACAATGTTTGCATGAACACGCTTTGAAGCATTACGTTATGGACCACTTTTCACACATGGTTGGTATACCCAAACAGCCGGCTGTAGCTTTTCAACTCACAGCCCGACACACACCCAAAACAGCCGAGAGAGCACAGACTACGCCCGAGAGGCGTGATTGCAGGTGCCGCTCAGGTGGGTCCACCTCCCCTGCAGCGGCACTGCAGACCACGCCCCGCCACACACATCAAACACGTAAAATAAATATTTATGCACTTTTGCATTCACTTTTTGTTTTTTGTTATTTTTACACAGTGTTCTGAATGATGAACAATGGTCTACAGCCAATCTTGTGTATTATTATACAAACTTTGGTTGTAAGATTCAGATAACTATTTAATAAAAGCTAAATATTTTATATGAGAGTAAGAAAGAAAAGTATATCTTTGTGTCCACCTTTCTCTGTTAATGCCCTACCTGGCCCCCTGGCAAAAGCTTTGCTAGATCCGCCCCTGCACAGTTACCAGCTGTCAGCTACACAAAAAAAGGAGCTTGGTGTATATTTGTCTGTCAGAAACAGTTCATAACTTCCCTTCAACTCATTCATGTCACCTAAGGGTAAACCTGTTTCTCCATCACCAGTTCAGCTCTGATGATTCAGTAAGGACATCTCCTGATTTCATCTTCATGCTCCAGCAAACATCAGCTGATACTAGAAATTAAAATCAAAGAATTCTAACAACAGCTGATCAAGCTTAAACGTGCTGCTGTTGTTTAGCGCGATAAACAAACAAGAGAGAAAAGCCGATCATTGATCAGTTTCATGACTGAAGTTTCAACAGGCGAGAGAATGACAGGGGAGGCTGTCATAAAGTTCAACATCGGTAACATCGGTAACTTAGCGCGCACACAGCTGTATACAAACTCCGTAGTGCTAGCTAGCACGCAGTACGAGTTATTGTAAGTGATTGAAAAAGTCAGCACAACGAAAATAAACTACACCTAAACTCGGTTTATATCTGACCCAAATAGAGTGCAGGTCATAACTTCTTACCTGAAATTCAGTTCACCTCACGCTCCTGCCTTCGCTTTCCCTCATCCACGATTGACCTCCGCGTTAGCAAACACCGGTCGATCGGCGGTAGCCTCACCGCCTTGTATGTCTCGTTCGCGGCATGTCCTTTCTGTCACACACCGGTGGATAGCTGCCCTCTGTTGTAGCTCCACCACCAAACAACTCAGTTATTTTTTCCACATCGACCAGCATCATCGGCCCATATAAACGAAAAATAAGTCCAGCTAAGACACAGACCCTTGCCGAGCGATCGGGCGATTAAACAAATTTTAGCCACCTCACTATCAGCCAAGCCTGGGTGGTTTTTCACGAAGGGTCGCTAGCCGCGCTAAGCTAGCGGCGCTAAGCTAGCGGCGCTAGCTAGCTAGCCAGCCAGCTATCAGCAACACGTAAGAGAACTGTTGCTAAATAAACTACACCTAAACTCGGTTTATATCTGACCCAAATAGAGTGCAGGTCATAACTTCTTACCTGAAATTCAGTTCACCTCACGCTCCTGCCTTCGCTTTTCCTCATCCACGATTGACCTCCGCGTTAGCAAACAGCGGTCGATCCGCGGTAGCCTCACCGCCTTGTATGTCTCGTTTGCGGCATGTCCTTTCTGTCACACACCGGTGGATAGCTGCCCTCTGTTGTAGCTCCACCACCAAACAACTCAGTTATTTTTTCCACATCGACCAGCATCATCGGCCCATATAAACGAAAAATAAGTCCAGCTAAGACACAGACCCTTGCCAAGCGATCGGGCGATTAAACAAATTTTAGCCACCTCACTATCACCCAAGCCTGGGTGGTTTTTCACGAAGGGGCGCTAGCTAGCTAAGCTAGCGGCGCTAGCTACCTAGCCGGCTATCAGCAACACTTAAGGGAATTGTCGCTAATATGGGATGTCTTGATAAAACGAGCAGATATTTGAAGTTTACACACCTACATTCTCGCCTGAAAATATCTTAAAAGTGTATTTTGTGACCTAGAAACACGAATAAAAGACATATAAAACGAAGTGGTGTCCGCCATTGTTTGACTCGGTAGAGGCATGCTATGAATTGTGGGATATGTAGTTTTCACCAAGCATGGCACCTTTTAGGCCGTACTACTCCCGGTATACCACTAGAGAGAGCCAACACACCACAAATGAAGTCTGTTTCTATGGTGCCAAAAGCAGAATCTTTCTCAGGAGCCTAGAAATTGGCCTAAATTTGCACTAAAATCTAAATATTTCAAAAACTATAAAAGTTATAAAGACCAAAAGTCACACCATACTAGCCCAGCTCCAGCCGCACAAAATGATGTAACATATGTACCCCTATTGTCAAAACTGTTTGGCAGAGGAGCGCGGGAAAATTTTCACTAAAATATTAATATTTAAAAAACTATAATATTCATAAACACCAAAAGTCATAGCACACCATTCCAGATCCAGCCGCACAAAATGAGGTAACATATATGAAGCTTGTCTGAAAACTGCGGGTCGAGATACACTGCAAAATTTCAGGCGGAAAAAGGAAAATAATAATAATAATAATAATAATAAGAATAATAAATCCGAGGAATAGTAATATGTGTGCCTCTTGGCATAGGCACACATAATAACTAGAAAGCGAAAATTTCAGAAGAAATTTTATGTGTGCCTATGCCGCTGCTAATCACTGTAGTTTGCCATTCATACGGCTACAGAGAGCAAAACTCAGAAGAGCAGCCATTCTCCACCATGAACTATGGTAAAAACAAACACCGCTCACGCTTCACAGATGACAGCTTACAGTTTTGTGTAAAGATGAAGTTACTTTGTACAGCGCCGATTTGCAGACGCTGTGCACACAGGTTCATGAGCAGAAGTCCCATTGTACCACGGCAGACCCGACAATGTTTGCATGAACACACTTTGAAGCATTACATTATAGACCACTTTTCACACATGCATTCACTTTTTGTTTTTTGTTATTTTTACACAGTGTTCTGAATTATGAACAATGGTCTACAGCAGGGGTGGGCAATTCCAGGCCCCGAGGGCCGGTGTCCTGCAGGTTTTAGATCTCACCTTGGGTCAACACACCTGAATCACATGATTAGTTCGTTATCAGGCCTTTGGAGAACAGGATATGTTGAGGAGCTAATTTAGCCATTTAAATCAGCTGTGTTGGTTCAAGGACACATCTAAAACCTGCAGGGACACCGGCCCTCGGGGCCTGGAATTGCCCACCCCTGGTCTACAGCCAATCCTGTGTATTATTATACAAACTTTGGTTGTGAGATTCAGATAACTATTTAATAAAAGCTAAATATTTTATATGAGAGTAAGAAAGAAAAGTATATCTTTGTGTCCACCTTTCTCTGTTAATGCCCCCCCTAAAAGCTTTGCTAGATCCGCCCCTGCACAGTTACCAGCTGTCAGCTACACAAAAAAGGAGCTTGGTCTTTGTCTCTCAGAAACAACTCATAACTTCCCTTCAACTCATTCATGTCACCTAAAGTGTAAACCTGTTTCTCCATCACCAGTTCAGCTCTGATGATTCAGTAAGGACATCTCCTGATTTCATCTTCATGCTCCAGCAAACATCAGCTGATACTAGAAATTAAAATCAAAAGAATTCTAACAACAGCTGATCAAGCTTAAACGTGCTGCTGTTGTTTAGCGCGATAAATAAGAGCGAACAGCCGATCATTGATCAGTTTCATGATTGACGTTTCAACACGCGAGAGAATGACAGGGGAGGCTTCGTAACGACAGAATAAATCATAATGTTTTCTCTGAATGTGGGACGATTCCGTTTGTACAGCACGGCAACTCTATGAACTAACCCTAATGAATAAAATAAAGTCCAACGTCAGTAACTTAGTGCGCACACAGCTGTATATAAACTCCCGTGGCATTACGATTGTAAAAGGTCAACGAAAATAAATTACACCTAAACTCGGTTTATATCTGACCCAAATAGAGAGCGACCGGGTGCTGACACGAGTTTCACCCGCCTCAATATAAGCCAAGCCTGGGTGCTTTTTCACGAAGGGTTGCTAGCGGCGCGAGCTAACTATGCTAGCGGCGCTAGCTAGCTAGCCGGCTATCAGCAACACATAAGAGAACTGCTGCTAAATAAACTACACCTAAACTCGGTTTATATCTGACCCAAATAGAGTGCAGGTCATAACTTCTTACCTGAAATTCAGTTCACCTCACGCTCCTGCCTTCGCTTTCCCTGATCCACGATTGACCTCCGCGTTAGCAAACACCGGTCGATCGGCGGTAGCCTCACCGCCTTTTATGTCTCGTTCGCGGCATGTCCTTTCTGTCACACACCGGTGGATAGCTGCCCTCTGTTGTAGCTCCACCACCAAACAACTCAGTTATTTTTTTCCACATCGACATCAGCTGATACTAGAAATTAGAAGCAAATGAATTCTAACAACAGCTGATCAAGCTTAAACGTGCAGCTGTTGTTTAGGCGATAAACAAACAAGAGCGAAAAGCCGATCATTGATCAGTTTCATGATTGAAGTTGCAACAGGCAGAGAATGACAGGGGAGGCTTCGTAACGACAGAATAAATCATAATATTTTCTGTGAATGTGGCACGATTCCGTTTGTACGGCAACTCTACGAACTAACCATTATGAATAAAATAAAGTCCAACGTCAGTAACTTAGCGCGCACACAGCTGTATATAAACTCCCGTCGTGCTAGCTAGCGAGAGAGAGAGAGTCCCCTCGCTATCCATTTGCAGCCAAGTGCGGCAGCTAGCTAGGTAGCCGGCTAGCTGTCAGGCAGGACCGACGTAGTCAGAGCACTGTCGCTAAATATGGGATGTCTTGATAAAACAAGCAGATATTTGAAGTTTACACACCTACATTCTCGCCTGAAAATATCTTAAAAGCTTATTTTGTGACCTAGAAACACGAATAAAAGACATATAAAACGAAGTGGTGGCCGCCATTGTTCACTCTGTAGAGGCGTGCTATGAATTGTGGGATATTGAGTTTTCCACCAAGCATTACCGTAACTTTTGAATGATTTGCGCAACCTTAAAAATTCCAATGGCTCCTGAAAGCAGCGACGCTGTGCGCACCGTTGAAATTGTCATCATTACGGTAATCCAAATAAGGGTAGACAGGCTGTACCACTCCCGGCATACCACTAGAGAGAGCCAACACACCACAAATGAAGTCTGTTTATTTGGCGCCAAAAGATGAATTGGCCCAAATTTTTATTATGTGTGCCTCTTGGCATAGGCACACATAATAATAATAATAATAATAAATCCGACGAATAGTAATATGTGTGCCTCTTGTCATAGGCACACATAAAAAGCGCTCTCTCAGCCAGGAAACACGCAGTCGCAGAGAGAGAGAGAGCGCGTCGCCCTTGTAACAGTTGCTGTTGTAATGGAGTGTATTACCACATGGCGGCGCCTTCTGTCTCATGACTGGTGTGTCACCCCCTTTTTGTTCTTCTTCGTACTCTCCCTGTAATGGATGCTCCCGTGTGTACGCGGACTAGTGTGCTCTTTAGTAATGTGTGGTAGAGGTGGCACTTTTATTTTTGATATTGTAAATAAATGAGTACTTTTGGAAAGTCAGAAGCTGTTGCTCATTCGCTATCCACCTGCACACCTCCGCGGCTGACTTCATCTCCACCGCACGTTACACCCTGTAACCATGACAACCGTAACGCTGCCGCCTAGAACAACAGAACATAGCTGTCAAACAAAACCCAAACAGTCCTGACCCGCGACAATATGAAACGGGAAAGTACCGCCGTGTAATCCATTTATTTCAACAAAATAACTGTATTCTAAATACCACCTTTTTAAACGGTAACTGTAACGGAATACAGTTACTCATATTTTGTATTTTAAATACGTAACGGCGGTACATGCATTCCGTTACTCCCCAACACTGGGTATTGCAAACACTAAAAATGTTTTTAATAGAAAATTATTTGGAGAATTAAATTTTCATACATGTATATCTTCAGCTGAAACAGCCACTGTGGCCAAATGTGAAAGTAATGATTACCTTTCAACAATAGAAATTAAATCATTCAGGTTCTTCTGTACAGTCAGTGATAATAACATCGATGTAAATCTTGATAACATCACAGTGAGTGGTCAGAAATTAATCATATGAGACTGTGATAGGAAGCACGCAGCTTTCACGCACACAGCACTAAAAGATGAGTGCTGGTTTCTTTACAAAGTGTTTTAACCAGTTGGTTTTAGCAGCTTTCCAGCTGCACACTTCAGTTCATCTTTGTACCACACACAGCTCTGTCCTGCTTTTCAGCTCTCACTCCTCTTTCAGGCCTCAGCAGCTACTGAAATAGGGAAAGCATGGTTAGCATAATGGATGTCAGCTTTGACAGCCAGACTTCCTCCGTCCCCTGCAGCTGAGCAACAAACCACACCCTGCCACAGAGACTAAGATTAACACTGCAGTCTTTTTTGTTTGGCATTTTTACTCCTGAGTCCAACTTTTTTTTTTTTAGCACTCTGGAGTTGGGGGACACAGCAGCACTTCCAAATCACATGAAATATTAAAAGGACATGTAAAGAAGACACAGCCTCACTGCATCTCTATTTCAAGTGAAGAATTCAAACTATTTACCACAACAAACCGTGATGCCCAAAACCTCCAAAAAGTCACATTTCCGTATATTTTTTTTTAAAAAAATGCATGGAATTTGCATTTGCAAAATCTAATAGTCGTTCTTTTTTTTTTTACAGGATTTTAGGTCCAGTTTGTTTATACAGTAAACAAACTGGACAGTTTCCCGTTGTGTTCCATCGAGCTCACAAAGTAAATATAATGTGTCTTTTTAATAATAACATGGCTTTAAAATCTGTGTCAATACAGACTTTATGATGTTTATATCTTTGGGGGTAGCTGTGGATCTTTGGCCTTAGCTCTGACCTCAGACCCCTCCCATCTGAGAGAGCTGCACATGAAATCAGTGAGACTGGAGGAACACGCAGAAGAACTTTTTACTCATCTGGGACATCCAAACTGTAGACTGGAGACACTCAGGTTAGTTAACTGTATTTACTGTAATAGTAAAACACTTCTGTTTAAAAATAAGCGAAGATGAGGATGCACTGCGTGTCACGTTCGCGGCAAAAAACAGGACTCAAGTGCAGGACAGTGTGTTTATTTACAGTGAAATAGTGAACACTGATCAATCTGCCACACTCACAGACACATGCAAAAGATAGGTTTACCTCAGGGCTGTACTGACCAGGTCGCTAAGTGACCCAGCATCGACTGTAGCTCAGCCACACTGTTAAGTAGTGACCACTGACGAGGACGATCAGCACCAGCCGGTGAAGCTTGATGGATGACAGGTGTGGCTGGCTTCAGTGAGGGAATTCCTTTCTGCTTGATGTTACCACATAAACCAGCGGTGTGGGTACAAGCTTGGGTACTAAAACTACATACTATAATATTGGTTTTGGTAATATCTGGTTATTTTTAAAAGTGTGTAGAGTTGATTCTGCTGCCGTGTGTGTGTGTGTGTTTTTCTGCAAGTTTGCACTTGACAATAATCTGTACAGTTTGCAATAGTCTTTCCTCCATTAGACGTTCACTTGGTTTCTTATAAGACAAAGATGATTTAATAAAAGAACACTTTGTAATTCATATGATGTTTATTCAGCTTTGAGGACAGCACTTTGTCAGAGAAGAACTGTTCAGAACTGCTCACTGCTCTGAAGTCCAACCCCCCCTATCTGAAACGTCTGGATCTAATAAGATGCACCCTGGAGGGCTCAGGGATGAAACAGCTGTATGATTACCTGGAGAGTCCACACTGCAAACTACAGTTTAAAAGGTCAGTTCACTTGACTTAGATTATAAAGGAACAATATTTATTTGGTTTCTGTCTATCAGTGTGTCTGCAGAACAAACAATCACACATACAAAGAGAATCCGGCTGTGTAGCAGGCTGACTTTGTGATGATCCAGAGTAACAACAGAACAAAGTTACTCCTCATATTACAGAAAAAGCTTTAAATATACAGCTGGTTACATTGAACTGCACTTTTAAAGTTCTCGTGTTCTTACACTTTATGAATTGTTAGTTTCACATGTCCCCAGAATCTGTATTTCACGCTTCTGTTCACAACAACATACAGATCTTTTTTTAACCATGTCTGCATACCTCAAGTTAGAAATTCCTTTTAGTGTCAGTGGAAGTCAAACTGGAATGGGCACTACACCCACCTCTTTCTGTGGAAAACACTCAACAGGAGCAGAGCAGCTCTTTCTGTATACTGTCTGACTTTTTGATAGAGAACTGAATTTGGATCTGCATCGCTCCTAACTGCAAATGCACCACATGTAAATATATATTTTATAGCCATTATGTTCTCAGAAACAGAAAATGGATTCCTGAAAACAGACAGCCAGGTGGACAAACAGTTAGAGGTCTATTGAGCCAAGAAGTCTTAAACCTTAAGTTTCTCATCTAATCCCTTTGACAGCTTGGTCTGTGAAAGGGATTAGATGGCCTGTGTTCCACTGAGACAGGCCATCGAGTCTAAACACTAAACACCTCTATCTAAATTCTGTAAATCAGATTCATTCTTTCTAATCATGCTTACCGCAATTTTTGTTATTTCTCTCACATTCACAACAATAAGCTGCTCACTTCTTGCTGGACCTCCATCACAGGTTACACCAAGAGACACTGACTGATCAGTAATAACAGTTTAACACAAAAAGGAGTTTATTACAATTGCTGGATGCACTTATAGTCAGTTTTAATGTTGTTTGTTTAGTATGACTTTTATAGAGTCTTTTCTCATTTTGTTAACAAAAAGATGTAACAATTTATTTTGTTGCTACCTGTTCTTGGTCCTGTCTCCTCATGTTCCTGCAGAGTGTCTGTGGTTTAGATGCTGCACTTAGGTGAGTATTATTCAGATCTGTTAGTGGGATTGATTTATGTATTTCACTGGTCACTTCCAGATTACTAAAGATAATTTTTAAGATAAATCATTGTAATCGTAAATAATATCTCAAGATCTAATATATCATTAACACATTGCATTGATGTGTATGTCTGTTGATGTTTTTGTATTCAAATCGTTTGAAGACCAGCTGGCTTTGATGGATTTATACAGAATCTCAGTATTTGGTGAGTTTAACTTAAAAGGTTTCATTCTTTACATTAAACTCTTTTTAATTTAATTATTGACCTTTTGATGAGCTGCCATAGATATTATGAACACCTGAAATGAAATGACTCCTGTTTACAAAAACAAAATAAAAATCAAATTTAAATTCACATGTACCCATATTTCTGATGTTTTGTGTGACATGTCCACTCGTTGTCTCACACAAACATGCATAGAATCACTTTATTTCTTTCATGATTCACTAAGACGTTGGATGTCTGTTTATTTTAAGAGTAAAGATGTAAATGTGCTGTTCCTCTCTGTTGTTAAAATTAATGATTGGTTTCCTAAAAATGATTTGAAGCATATGCAACAATCTTTTTCAATCTTAAATAGATCAAGATCAATGCAGTGATGCCTGGAGAGTCATCCTGAAAGAAATCAGTGGTCAAAGCGTGGCTCTACTCAGACTTCCTGAATCTGTTCCAGAACGTATAAAGACACAAATACAGTGTGGCCTTAACTCCAATGTCAAAC